>NC_029772.3:1515106-1565720 GCF_000817695.3 Arachis duranensis
CTTTTCCCTCAACCCATGTAGGCATTTACAATGTAGATATACAAAAGAACAGTAAGAAACTCAAATCAAGCTCTGTAAATTACCAGTACTAGCATAGACAAGATATAGCATTTAAATCTTTATGATACTTTAATATCAGAAAGCAATTTTAAGTGAAATTTAAGAATTTACCTTACGGAACCATCCAAAGGTTGGTTGGCTAATTTTAGGATTAATGGAACCACACCGTTGACATTTTTTAGAAGACTTCTTCAAAAATTTCTGTACAATAGAAATTGCCTCTTCGAACTGCAGCGAGGTCCAACTTTCTCCCTGCTGTTCAGAGCTACAAGACTGGCTCTTATCATCATCATCACTTTGATACATGGATTCATCTTTATTAATTGAATCCAATCTTTTTGCCCCAATGATATCCCCTTTCATAATAAGCTCCAACTGGGAACTACATTTTTCCACCTTGCAGCAACAGAAGACCATATGAGTAGTGACCAACAAATGCATAAAAATATTATAAAATCATGAGCTTATGGAGAAATATTTACCAGTTCTTTATTAGCCCTAAAATGACAGCAAGTGAAACAAGTTCTTTGTAGAATATTTCTAAGAAGACTGATCATCAAGGGGTTGTAGACAGGGGAAACAAGCTCTATATGACCAAAATGACCTGGACAAAGGTGATACAATTGACCACATGTTTTACAACTGCATCGAGGAAAAAGAGAGATCTCAATTATCCACCTCAAGAAAACTTTGTGCAATACCAATAAAATATCAAATTAAGATCTATTGATAACATGAAATCATTTCTGTTCCAATTTGTCTCATCTCCAGTCCACAGAGCTATATCAAAAGAACCAACTTGGCTGATTCAAAAGAGTAAGATACGAAATTTCCATCCAAATGTAAAACTGTTAGCTATCATCAACAAGAATACAAGTTTTGAAGAAGTCCTATGAAGAAAACCAGAACTTTTCAAGAATAAAATAATTTCTTGTATGCAGACTGTAGCCGAAACAATTCAAAGGATAAAGGATGAAAAATAAATAAACAAAGGATGAAACAAGAGAAACAAAAAATTTAAAAATATAATAATAAAATAAAATAAAACAAAAACTAATTAACAAAAAATGAAGCCGCCTCCAAAAAATAGGATTTCACAAGCATGGATGTCCAACAAAGCACCACCACTAAAACCTAAACCCAGCAAAGCACTACTACTACTAAGCCCTCTCCAGAATAGGATTTGACAGGCATGGACGCCCAGGAAAGCACCACCACTAAACCCTAAACCCAGAAAAGCACCTAGCACCTAGTAGTAGTAGTAATAATCCATCTATACCAATATATAAAGGGTAATGGAGTACTTAGGTTGGTGTACTTGGATTGTTCTCTTTAATCTCTCACTCATTTTTTCATGTCTTTCTATTACTAAATGAAAAAAAGGAATTTTCTTCACACCTAGGATTTAAAGTTTTAAACCATGAAATTAAAGACCTTGTCATATTGGCTAGCCTCAGGGTGATTACCATTTATTTAACACATTCACAATGACATGTAAAAATAAAGAGCAGATTCATAGTGACTTCACTTCCCGCTAGTAGTAGTAGTAATAATAATAATAATAATCAGAATATGCTTTATTAAAAAAAACATACGGCAATTTCTCTTCGGATGGACCCAAAGCTGGATCATATAAACCACCAGGAGCGGGGACACCGATAGTATCAAGCAAGTTAGCGTTTGTAATCTTGACGCGGCTGTTCTTCTTCACCTCTTCATCAGTGTAGAAGCTGAACACAACCTCCTCAACAGAATTCGAAGCACCCTAAAAAATAAGAGAGGTTAAGATTTTTAAGTGATTGTGAGAAAGGTAGATGAAAGAAAGAAGAGGTTGTGGAGTACCTGGATTGAGAGAACCATGGCTTGGCTTTGGTCGTTGCTTGAAGTGAAGAGAGAAAGCAAGAGTGGAAGAGTTATGAAGTAGGTGTGAATGGAAGTGAAAGGAGGGAATTAGTAGCAGTGTTGGAAAGAAGGGAAGGAGGGAGGCGCTGCTGCGTTTGATAGTTGGGAAGCTGAAATGAGTTGGACACGATGTATAAGAGAGTTTTGCTGTGACAGGGGAAACATCAGCTGAGCCGAAGCAACAGTCAGCAGAATTATGCGAGGCAGACAGGCAGTATATTAACTAGAGAGTTTTTTTTTTTGTAAAAAAATAGGGGCATAAGCCCAAAATAAAAAAACACAAAAATAAGGTTCAATTTTGGGAACAAGTTTTTCAGGCGGTAGTCTAGCGGTGGAGAAAGGTCCGATAATTTATCAGGTCTGACGTCTGATTTGTGTTTGATTCGGCTTGGCCGGACTTATTATAAAATAGATATAAAATTAGACTCTTAAAAATTTTAATATGTTAATAAGTTAGGTCCAGATTTATTAATTAATTTTATTGGCCAACAGATTTTAGACCAGAATAGACTAAATAACAGATTATACCTAGTACTTTATAAATAGTTTATAGTAGACTACAAGTCAAGCTCGAGTTAATTAACTACATGACAAGTCAAGCCTTTTAAGAGCAAAGTCTAGCCTAACTTGGCCTGTTTTCACTCCTAGACGGCACATCAACAAATTAGAATCCTTGCTCACAATCAAGATTTTGTTTAGCTAACCAATCTACACATGAGTTAGCTTCTCTATATATGTGTTTGAATTCAACTTGCCAAGGTTTCAATTTCATTCTCTCTATATTTCTGATTAAAGCATTGTGACATTTGCAGAAAAGTCTGGAGTTGGATATGCTGTTGAAGGAGATCTCTAAATCTGTTTTAACTATTACACAAGGCATCTCCGAAGATCTCTAAATCTGTTTTAACTATTACACGAGGCATCTCCATCTGCCACGCTATCTCAAAGTCATGAAGGATTTTTCATAGTTTAGCTTCATCAATGCTACATTGTCTCAATTTGAGGGGTTAATTTTTTATAAGAATTGGATTAATCTTTTTATTACCGTTGGACTTTTTTTGTTAGTAGATGCATTGGAATTTTTTTTTCAAGATATGAAATTTTATTAATAAAAATTGCAATAGAGTAATATTGGTCTATTTGAGGACTCTAGCAAAGATAAGGTGGGAATTAACCCAAGAAAATAATAATAGAATAACCTAAAAGGAAATAGAAAAAAAAAACTTCACAATTAGTTGTCTTAAGGTGATATTCCTTTTACATGTTTTGTGTCTCTTTTCAAATAGTATCTAGTATAATTCTTTTGCCATCAAAAAATAATTTGTTCTTAGATATCCAAATCCTCCATAGCACTATTGTAGGAAGACTTCGATACTTTTTGTTAGAACCCGTTTGCTTTATTTTTTAAAGCATCTTTCTCCACCAATTACAAAAGCTACCATCCCCATCAACTCCATTTGGACTGCTAAACAAGAGCCCCATGTGATTCCACACTTGCCGCAAGTGATTACAATTTACAAGTAAGTAAGCAATGGGTCAAAGTTTCGTCCTACATTTCACATCTTGGACAGATCACAGGGATAGCTTGAATGCGGGCGTGCAATCGGTGCCTAACCGGAAAGCCATTGTAGAGAGCTTTCCATGCAAAGACCTTAACTTTGGCCGGATAGTCAAGATCCCAAATCGAATTCCATAGATTTTTGTCTCCGAAAACTGGTGGAAGACTTTCAAGTGGCAGGTGAAAAAACTTGAAGCATACCTCATATCCTGACCATACAGAGTAAGAACCCTTTTTCCTTGTACCAAATCAATTTATCTTCTTCTTTAATGCTTACTTGAAGTATCTCTTGTGTAATTTCTGGTATGAAGTTGCTGGCTATAAGTGATGCATTCCAATTACCTTCCTCAGTGATGAGTTGAGAAACCCAAATTAAGCTTGGATTAAGCTCCTGATTCTATCTGTCTCAGTGTCAATGGTCCTTATCTTCCAACCCAACAATCTTTCCAAATCTTCACTGTTGATCTCCTCCCAATCTGCCAGCAAACCCCCTTTTCCAGAACCTTTCGTCTTTCTAATAGATTTCTCCAAGCCCAGACAGATTGTAGCCAACATCAGCTTTTAGAAATGAAGAGTGTCTAAAATACCTTTTGAATACTTTAGTCACTAGGGAATTCGGTCTGGTAATCAATCTCCATCCCTGTTTTCCTAGCGTAGCGAGATTAAAAGCTTTTCGGTCCTTAAACTCCAATCCTCTTTGATTTTTTAGTCTACACAGTGTGTCTCACTTAATCCAGTGAAGACTCTCTTCTTCTTGTTTCTGTCCCCACCAAAATTGCATAAATATTCTCTGAATTTCATCTATGAAAGTTTAAAGCACCCCAAAGTGTATATCGGGATAGCCGTACCCACAGATTTAATTAAAACTTCACGACCACTAATCGACAATAATGATCTTTTTCAATGCTGTAATTTTTTTGCAACTTTATCTTTGACATAAGCCAATGTTGCTTTTTTTTTTTATTTCTGGATTGTTGTTGGTAAACCCAGATATTTGTCTTGAGCGCCAACATTCAGGACCTGAAGAATGGTTGCAAAGATTTTCCTTTCTGATTGCGGTGTATTCCGACTGAAAAGCACAAAAAAAGAGTAGTATTCAATGATTTACCTTCGTTGATACTCTGTTTTTAGTTTGTTTGGTTTGCTTTACCAAAGTAGGGTTTCGAGAAAGAGACTGTGAGATGAAAGTAGTGATTTGCTACAAACAAAAAGCAAAAACACAAAATCACATAATGATTTGCCACAAATAAGAAGAAAGAAAGAAGAATCCAACAATTTACCTTCGTTGATGCTCATTTGGTTTGCGGTTCTGTGTCTTTGTTGATGCTTGTTTAGTTTCTGAGAGTGAGAATATAAGAGGAAGTAGTGATTATGATTTATGAGTGATTATGATTTATGCTGTCTACCAAAGGTTTGGGTGAGTGGGAGCATGTTTTACACACCCTTAGTGCTAAGAATGGTTTTTGTTGGGGTTGCAATAACTTGGTTGGACTTGGTTCACAAAAAAGTTTGTCCATGTAGCATCACTGTACCAAATATTATGAAAAAGTGCTGCCAAAGTAATTAGCTTCTCAAGACATCCTAAAACAGAAAAATTAAAACCAAAATCGAGTAAATAGTTATGGTAAGCTATATGGATGTTCTTCACAGAAAACAGAAAGCTATATGGATGTTACAATCTCAATTATTAGTATACCTTTTTTTCCCCTAAACACTATAGTTAAAGTATGCATAAACAAAAACCAAAGAGAGGGAGTATATGTTGATCCTGGTCTAAAAAGGTTACTCTTGCAGCAATCTCAAGGAAGATAACTCTTGGAAACAAGAGGAACCTATCTTGAGGTAGAAATTAAGGTTTCAATTAACTTTAGTTTCTTATTCGTAGTTCAACTACTCACAATTGCATAAGTTGACCAATCTTAGCCTTAGATGTGGCTGCGCTCAACCTTCAACAACTTATGAGTTTTTAAAAAAAGTACAATAACAACATATTCTCTCAGCTATGTAATATACACGAACTAAAAATTCGTACTAGCAGGTGTTAATTGCAGAACCAAATAAAAAAAATTAATGAATATGATCTTATAGAATAAAAACAGCCATAACACATACCAACTCCAACAAAGTCAATTAACATGAGAAACCCACCTTTTATAAATAACATACCATAGAAGAACTGGAGATGCAAAATGATTTTCCTGATATCTCCATTAGTAAAAGAGGATGGAAGTTGACTCCTTCATATTCAAAAACCTGCAGGTCATTCAAAGAATCTCATTATAAATTTGGCCTTCAATTATTTTTTCTCATCCGTTTGGGGGAACAGAGTATGGAACCTGTGTACAATGATAAGTGACATAATTCCCATAAATTTCTTATGGACAAAATTTAAAAATGATAAAGAGGTGGGTACCATGTCACTGATTCTCCCATGGGTGATATTATTCCAATCGCGAGAACGTTTCCTGAGAATCCACAACAAAGATAAGGGGTGTTATCATGTGGAAGATCATATGAGGATCAGATCTCTGGAGTTGTCACTGCCGAAATCATTGGATTCGACGTTGATGCAGTCACCCACAGCCGGATTAGATCACCGAGATTGTCACTGCAGCAAGAACTCCACTATATACTGCGACGACCCAGTGCAAAAAATAAATAATCTTCTTGCCTCTAATTAGTTTGTAACAAGCAAGAGCTCTGATTCGTCGTCAATACATTGCTGATTAAGGCAGCTATATCGTTTATTTATACTTGTCATTTGACGTGTCAATTCCTCAAGGATCCCATAAGTTTCATCTTGCCTCAAATGCAATATGCTTCCTGCTTCTTTCTCACCTTTTGATTTTGCTGAGACCCTAACCCTTGCTGAATCCTCCAATCTTCCACTTGCAGCATAAATATTGGAAAGCAGCATGAAGCTGCCAGTTATTTCTGACTTCAGGGTCAGAATGTTTGATTCTGTTTCTTCTGCAATGTCTGTGTCTCTGTGCATTCTACATGAGTTTAGAAGAGCTCCCCAAACGCAGTCATTAGGTTCAATTGGCATGTTTCTAACAATGTCGCTTGCTTCTTGCAGAAGTCCAGCGCGACCAAGGAGATCAACCATGCATGCATAGTGCTCTACATTAGGTTTAATCCCAAATTCACTGGCCATCCGATTGAAAAGGCCACGACCTGCAGCCACTAATCCAGCATGGCTGCAAGCGGATAGAACAGCAACAAAAGAAATGTTATCTGGCTTCATTCCAGCTTCAAGCATCTCATCAAAAGTTCTTAATGATCTCTCGCCAAGTCCATGGATTCCATAACCACCAATCAATGAATTCCATGAGATTATATCTCTACCCTTAATATTATCAAATACCAAATGCCCTTCCTTGAAACCACCACACTTCATATACATGTTAATCAGACCATTTCCCACCAAAATATTGTCATCCATCTGAATCCTAATAGCATAACCATGGAGCTCCCTGCCAAGATTCAATGCTGCTAACTCTGCACAAACTGATAAAACACTGGAAATCGTCACACAATTGGCGATTACTCTGCAAAGCTGCATTTGCCTAAAAAGTTCAAGTGACTCCTCACAACGGCCCTTAGAAGCAAAGCCACATATTACTGCACTCCAACTTATGACATTAGGCCTCACTAGCAAATAACTATCCAATTTCTCCATCTGCAAAAACAATGCATAGGCCTCATCACACAATCCTGATTCAGCATAAGCTGATATTAAAGCATTCCAGCTTACTAGGTTCCTGGCCTTCATCTCAAAAAACACTTTATGAGCATCCTTAAGATGCTCATGCTTCCCATAACCACCTATCAGTGCATTCTTTACAAACAAATAATCTTCATATCCACCTTTAACAACATACCCGTGGATTTCACTGCCCCTGTCAACATCAACCATATCAGCACAAACAGATAACACCACAGCTAATCCTTCAGCACTGATTTCAACCCCCCTTGTTCTCATCAACTTAAACAACTTAAGGGTTTTATCATAAAATCCACATCTAGCATGGCTTGACAACAGTGAAGTCCATGTCACAGAGTTAGGTTGCAAACCTTCCAATTCCATCCTCTTAAAGATCCTAGAAGCACCAACAGGATCGCAACTCAAAGCGTAGCCTGAAACCATGGTATTCCAGGAGACAAGGCTTCTCACAAGCATTCTATCAAACAGGTGGCACGCATATTCCATTTTCCCAAGCTTCCCATACATGCTCAAAAGTTCATTAACCACATGAAGATGATTCCAAAAACCCATTTGCAAAACATGACAATGGACAATATTGCAGAAACCAGTGGCACCGACATTGGAACAAGCTCGAATTACCAGAGGAAGAGTAAACCCATCGGGCAAAAATCCAAGCTTTCGCATATGATGGAATTCCATAGAAGAAGGTTCTGGAGTTCGTCAAAAGGGACCAAACTGAACACTTTGCGTGCATCAGAGACAAGCCCAAAGCGTGAATATAGGGATATGAGCCTGGAGGCCAAGAAGGGGGAACGATGCGCATCCGTGACGAAGATTTGGGAATGGATTTGGCGAGCTTGTTGGAGAGTAAGGGATTGCTGAATAAGAGAATCGAAATAACCGAGAAGTTCATAGTGGTGAGTGACGCAAGTGTGGAAATGGTGGAAAGATATTAAAGGTTTGAAAAGAAGAATGCGATGGAAACGTGAGGAGCGAGAGAAGAAGCAATCAGACACAGCATTGAGCATCACGGACCTAGCCAATGGCAGATGATGTCATCGCAGGTGAAAACAATGAAGGAAGCTGTAGCAACAATCCTATCCTACTATCTTCTTAAGGCCCCTGCTATGGTGATTTATGTGGAGAAAGTAGAAACCAACTTAAGTTTGACGACCAAATCCCAAACTGCTCCCGAGATTCATGTTACACTATTATCGTCTCGAAGAGAGATGCACATATTGGTTTTTCGCAAGGTTACAAGAACCAAACCCGTCGAATAATTGGTTCAATGGTCTAACCAATGTCTAACCATCGTTGGTCTAACCAATGTCTAACCATCATTGAACTGGTTTAATTAAATACAAAATAAAATTATTAAAAAATCAATATATAATTTCATATATTTAAATTTAATAATTTTTAGGCTAATAAAATTTAAAGTTTTACAATTTTATATAGTAACTTGTCTATAATTTATCGTTAAAGATTCACAAATAAGTTTAAACACTAAAGTTTATGATTAAAAATGAGTACCCATTTTGGTCCTCAAAGATTTCAAACTGGACACTTTAGTCCCCAACTAAAATTAATTACTCAATTGGTCCATAACAATTAACTTTGTCAGTCACTTAGGTCCTTTACTCCGTTAATTTTAACGGAGGACAAAATAGACCCTGACAACTCTAACAGGGGACAAAATAGTCCCTGATCTCCTCTGTTTGAAAACGACACTGTTCTCTTCCAATTTCCATCATATCTCACATAATACTAACAGTCTAACACTGTAACTTCAAACTACACAATGCACACTCTATAAATTTAATGTTCATAAGAAAAAAAATCCTCCACGGGTTGAGTTGCTGATGTGATTTGTAATTTTAAAAAGATTGAATACTAGAGATAGATTATGTAAGTTTAAGATTGTACCAGAAGCGGAATCCTTTTGTGTCTTATGTAAGGATAGATTGGAGACGGTACATCACTTATTTTTTTCATGTGATCGTATATGGAAGTTGTGGGGATCAATCTAGATGGATTGGAGTGTGATTTGGGTTTGGCCAAGAACCATCAAAGAATGCTTTGAGGTGTGGATGGATAGAAAGATAAGGAAAGATATGAAGGAAGTGTGGATGGTGTTATTTTTTTCTATAATATGGTGCACATAGAGATATAGAAATAACATTGTCTTTAATAATGGAGTGTTGGTATTAGAGAAGTTAAAGGAGGAAGTTGTAGAATGCACAAATCGATGGTGTCAAGATTGACAATATAGGAGTAAATGATGTACTTATGAGTACAAATATCAAGTCTAAGGTGAATAAGAAGACATATGAAGTTGATTTTTGATGCATGATTTACTGATCTATGAAAAAGGCCAATAATTCTGCAAATTAAAAGTTGGAAGGAGAATGATCATGATTTGATGTTGTATAACTGATCAGGTTCATCTTAAAGTGTCTTTAGAGGAGCCAAAATCATTATATTCTTTTGCTCCCTGTTTGCTGTTTTATGCTAGTTGTTATGTTTTCTTTGTAGTTATTGCTCTGTTTTTGTTACTGTTTTTTGGAATTACACCCACTTTGTTTGGAATTGAGTGGAGATGTAATTTGCATATGATGTCGAAAGAGAATCTTTTCATGATGTCCTAATGTCCAATAATCTATATTGCTTGTCGGAGAGTGGAAAAAGGCGTGCCCTTGGAGTAGTTGTGGAACTTGGTCTTGAGGATGTCGTGGAGGTTGTCGGGGTTGGAGGTGATGTTATCAAAGACGTGGAAGTGGATGCTTTTGGTGGGTGAAGTACAGAGGAGGTGGATGTATCAATCACAAAGATTTAGAAAGTGTGTGGTCCATGACATGTTGAGGTAGGTGCGATACGTTTGACAATTACACCATGGCTTAATCTTGGAGCTAAAGAGGAGGAAGGAAAAGATGGAAAAGAAGACTATGAAGGTGAAGAAGGAGAGTATGAATGTTAGGGTTATGCGAGATATGATAAAAATTGGGGAAGAACAGTGTCGTTTTCGAATAAAGGGGTCAGGGATCATTTTGTCCTTTGTTAGAGTTGTCAGGGATTATTTTGTCCCATGTTAGAGTTTTCAGAGACCATTTTGTCTTCCGTTAGAGTTGACAGAGCCAAGAACCTAAGTGACTGATGGAATTAATTGTTAGAGACCAATCGAATAATTAATTTTAATTGGGGACTAAAATGTCTTGTTTGAAATTCTTTGAGGACCAAAATGGGTATATACTCAAAATTTATCAAAACACCACCAAAAGAAACAACAACAAACAAGTTTTCTAGTTTAATTAATATGAAACTAGTCTAGTTTGAGCTTTTTCTTTTTTTGGAACACAAGATTTGAACCAATTTAACCAACCGAAATATTAGCACACCTTTAATTTTTATTGCATCTAAATTCAGATGATTATTTGCCACAACTATTCCCAAAAATCAAAGATAAAAAAGAATAACATACCAAGTTGAGAATGAGGGACATGAATGAAGAGATCAACTCCACCATATGGGAATTTCTCCAAGTCAATAAAGTCTCTAATCCAAAACATGCATCCAACATAAGAATCATAAGCATAAGCCAACGAAATCATATGAAGGAGGAAAAAAACTTGATGCAAGAAATCATAGAATTATAAGATGCCAACGAACCACTATAAAATCAGACTCGTTAAGATGGATGAATACTGCCCCTCAGAAATCCCACGGTTCTTGCTATCTATCTCAATTACCAAAACACCTTGATGCATTATCCACATCTTTGCATGGACAGTTCAAATAGATTGAAAATCTGCACTTCATGCAATTGATTTGCAACATAAACTTTAAACTAAATAATGGCACATGGGTAGAGGCCTCCAAGCCAATCAACCTAGTGTATGTAGCAAAGGAACGCCATATAGAAATCCAATGCAGAATTGTGTCAATATGTTTCTATCTTGAATCAATGATAGCAAAATAACAACTCACACAAAATGCATTTCCAGGGAACATGAAGAAGTAAATGTTGTAATAACTAACCTTAGCAATATAGTAATTAGTTTCATAGCAAAATAGAGCAGCATTATATCATATTAAAATCATAACAGAAACCAAATCAATTAAAATCAGAGGAGAAGAGACACTTGAGTTACCTAAGCAGAGGTTGAGTCACTCGAATCCAGAAAGGAGAAGAGACACGCGAGGAGCAGAGACCACCCAGCAGCAAGAGCAAGACACGACGAGGGGCAGAGAACCAGCGAGCGCGAGACAGGGCGCAAAGCAGAGAAGCAACGACGACGAGACACGATGCGGAGCAAAGAGGCAGCGACGGCAAGACTGGCGGGGAGCAGAGAAGAGGTGACAGCCAGAAACGACAGGGAGCAGGGAAGCGTAAATGACGCACTGCAGAGGAGAGAAGCAGCGACGGCGCACAACAGGCACGCAATGAAGAGAAACTGAGCTGAGACGGGCAGTGAATACTGAATAGAGTGGGGGCTGCTACTTCGACGATGGTGGGGGCTGGGTGGAGACCGACAAAAAAACTATGCCAGAGACCGACAAAAAACTACCCTGTTATTTTTAGGGTCCAATAAAAGCTTATGCAACGTCGTTTTGACATATATTGGCATCTAAAACAATTTTTGCATATATCAAAAGAATTTTCACATATATCAAACAATTTTCACAGATTTAGTATCCTTCCTCTACCATCATAAATAAATAAGACAGATACCACACGAGAATCCGAAAAACCAATTTCACAATTACATTCCCGCTCGAAATGAATCTCTCTTGGATTAGTTTATATAACAAAGCAACTATTATAATACAAGGTATTTCTTTTTCCTGCCTGTGCTCTCTCCATATTCTTGTCTTCTCCAGTAGATTTAAGTTCCTTCAGTACGGGTGATATTATTGATTTCCTGAAAAATGTCAATCCATCCAAGCTTGCATGAAGGCTCAAAGTGTACATCCTGAGACTCTGGAATTTAATAGAAAATGTTGTCATCATTAGATTTTTGGACTATCATCCAGTATGCATTGATATCTCATTTAATAATGTAGTCATTTAAACAACCAGAGGTATAGAATTCACCAAATTACATGGGAGCACATCATTGGATTCCTTTTGTAAAGCTATATAACACTTAGATTAAAATCAAGTTCAATAGAAACTTAGAAAGTGGTTGATTTTGATGTGGTCTATGTAAAACTTTTAGGAACATTAGTTAACAAGAAATGAGGTGTCAAAAGAATATCTCTGGAAAAATACTTAATACATCAATATAGAAAAGAACTAGAACAAAGCTATTCAAAACCCTCGCCTAACCCCAAAGTGTGCACACAGTGTGTGCGCGCACACACACACACACATACATACATTAAAAGATGTAAACGAAGGAATTAACATAAATTAAAATGCAACCTTATCTTTGGCGATAGCATTTATCTCTATCAGTTAGGCTATCATATTTGTCAGGTAGTGGAAGCAGCGATTTTATGAGGATTGCAAGTGAAAACACAGAAAGTTCTCCTGCAGAAGGAAAAACAAGAGAAGGTCATAAAAGTATACTGATAACAGGCTAACAAGCAATTTCAAAAGACTCCCGACCCAACCCTACCCCTTTCACATTTTTTAAACTTTTACTAAGAAAAAAAAAAAAGAAAGGAAGACAACTATCTAAAACACAATGTATAAATAAAATAAGGTACAGAGAACATTCATCAGGAACAATATATATTTAAAATACTATTCTATTGGTAGTTTGCTTTTTGCATGTGTATGACCAAAATTCCAAAAAACTGTAAGCCCACAAATTTTTTTCCCATTTATGTAACGCTTAACACAAATGGAAGTATATGATATAAGCTACAACATTGAGGTTCAAATATATAATGTTAAAATACAGATAAGATAATTTTAATATAAAGAAGAAGAAAAGCTATTTAAGATTCCTACTGGATTTTACCTTTCTCTCTGTGTTTTATCGAACCTCTTGCAGCTAGTATATCACAATATTAACATGCGCTTTCAACTGTTCAAACTGATCATCTATGAGTCTCTCCATATCACAATAGAGCTGAAATCACTGATTTCAACAACTTCAGTTAGCAGCTTCCATAACATTCACTCCGAAGCGGAAATACAGCCTCTACCATATCTATTAATGGAAGGTATGCAGCTTCGCACACAGTTTATTAAATTAAAAGGGTGAAAAAGAGGTTTATCAACTAATGAAACAATCAGATGAATCACAAGCATAAAGAGTAACTGCTTTGTGAGAGCAGAGAAGAATAATGAATATCCACCCTAATCTGTACAGCAAAAACCACTCGCAGTTAAAATAATAAAATGTACTCAACAAGCAGCATTGGCTGACATTCCAAATCAAGATAAAAAGGGAGCTTATATTCTTGTTCTCCTTTGGTTGATTAATTTTTTCTCTTATTGTGCCATATACATCTTATAAAAGAAAAGCATTGAATTTTAAGTTGTTGAAATGTTTACCCTGGTGTACCTTTCCCCACTTCTTATAAGTAATAGTAGAGATTTAGAAGAACAATATAATTTCAATATTTAACAATGTTCAGTAGCAAATTAAGTCCTAGAAGTAGCAAGATAAAGTTTAACAGTCCTAACACAACCTAGAAAGCAAAATTCGTAATTGGAAAATGTTTATAATTCAAGAGACCAGGAATGGAGGACCCATTAATTCCAAAGGCATAAATCTGATTTACTAGAACTTCTTAGAAATAATATCTTTTTACAAACTTGTATTCTCAATTGTTCCTGGACTTTCAATCAAACAAAGGAAACCTTTATAACATTAACTGAGCCACATTCTAGTAAGGCAAAACAAGTTGTATACAACATCTAGAAGCATCTAAGTGAATAATATACTATTGAATTGAAATGAACTATGAAACAATACTTCTGTGATGCTCTATAAAAAATAATAAAACAAACTCATGCCTGAAAAGAATTTTTCCTGAAAAAATAATAACACAGGGTATGAAGTGTGTGAGCTACACTAACATTCAAGTATAAAAAAAATTACAAGTTCACCTCACAGATATGGATACAACAGTAATGAAATATATTAGACTTTACGAGCCAACGTCCTCTGCTTGGTTCCATGTTGTACAACCTTTTCTTCCACAGGAAGGCCCTTGCGCCGTCTGACTGTGTTAATTAACTTTCTAGCTGTATTTGGCAGAACACTAGAACCATCTCCAAACTCTTCAATTTCCTCTTCCGTTCTGGGTACAAAGAAAGGATCCTCTGGAAGTGCTTCCCAGTGACTAAGGACAAGAAGCGCACTTGCAGCACCAGAAGTCCCTTTGCGGAGCTCATCCGCAAAACCAAAGCTCTCAGAAACTGGAACATATGCATGCACAGTGAAGAAAGGGGAACCTTCCTGCATCTCTTCTTTCAGAACTCGGGCCCGTCTTCGGTTAAGTACAGCATACATTGGACCCAAACATTCAGTAGGTGTATTCAATTCACAGAAGTACATTGCTTCCACAAGCCGGGGTTTATTCTGAAGCACGGCTGCTCTACATGCATCCTTGACAGTGGCAATTACCTGCCCTGCAAAGATCCCATACTGTTCTGATTGTAGATGTGTTTCAGATTCATCGTTCTGTTCAATAAGCGGAGATATCCACGCCTCAACAAGAAATGCCAAACCCCACATAGGTTCATCACATAAGGGTCCGGCGGCAGTGGCCAGTTCGAACCCGGATACGACACTACTCTCAAGGCGCTCGGCTTCTTTGTACAAAGCTTGACTTGCATTTGAAGATGTCTCCGCAACTGAATTTCCATCACTAGAATCAGGCACAAAGCCCAACTTATCAGACACATGAGAACAACCCCGTACTAAAACAGAGTTATCCGTACCCTCTGCTTTAATATTAGGAGTTAAGAGAATGTTCGGACCAATCTGTCTAGGTCCTAGAGCCCATATCCTCCTCAAAAGTTTCAGCCACTCCAATTTACATCTCTCAGCATGATCATTATCAATCTCATTCCAGCTCAGCACATCACTCTCCACTGCATCTACAATGCGTTTTCTTAGAACCTCAGCCGGATTATCATTCTCAGTAACATTTGGTCTCTGGCAATCCAATGTTTTTATCGTCTGCGCTGACTTAATTCCAATAACATCACCAACTAAATCAGGACTTTCATCAAGCACCTTTGTAAGAGAAGGCAAAAGTTTTATCACACGCACACGGACAACACATCTACCATTTGGTGTTGTTTTCTCAACATAATCTGTGCTCTTAGTAAAAGCTTTTAAACTTTCCAGCATCTTGGATGCCTCTCCCTCAATGGTCTCTTTGTAGGACACAAGAGGCGGTGATACTTCCAAACTTACTTTTGCAAACCTCTCCTTCAAATCCTTTATGCATCTCTCCAGGTGAACCTCCCCGGCTGCAGAGAGCACATGTTCTCCTCTTGCAGAAACAGTAACCTCGACAAACGGATCTGCTCGATTCAAAAGCCTCAATCCTTTCAGCAGTGCACCCACATCCGCTGGATCAGACGGCTCAATTGCAACTCTCAGCGTCGGGGCAACTTGGAATGCGAGACTTGAAAACGGCCAACAATTCATGCTAGAACTGAGAGTAGCTGATTTCAGGATATGCTGGCCGAGGCCCCGAATGGCAACAACATTTCCTGCTTTGGCAGATGTCACTACTTTCAATCCCTGGCCCATCATCAAATACAAGGTCTGCAATTCAGCTTCCTGCACATGTTTCTGCATTGATTCCCTTTTCAATGGATCATACAAAGCAGAGAGAATGAAAACTCTCTGACCAGCATGCAAAACCCCACTAAATATCCTAGCAAATGCCAAGAAACACTCGTCCGACTCGCTTTCTCCTTCGCCGCCATAACTATTCCCATTCTCCCCTCTCAGGGGAGGAAGCATTTTAACCGGCACCGCAAACATCTTGGACACAAAAGCAACACAAGGAGCATCCTCCCTCAAATCACAAACCTCCACAGACTTCCTCACACGCTCTGTTTCCTCCAAAACACTCCTATCAACTCCAACCTCACTATCCACCTCAACCTTCGGCATCAATCGCGATATCCGGTATGTCTGTGCTGCAGCAGGGTCTGGCATACACCTAACCACCATCGACAACACAGCATCCGCGAGCGGCAGCCACCTGCTGATAACCGCCTGAAGCACAGCCTTGGGATCTTTATTCTGAAGCTCCCTCGCCGGCACCGACAAATTAAAGGACCTAACAACCTTCTCAACCACACCCTTACCCTCATCACCACCCTTAAGCGCACCCTCATAAACCTGCCACAGTGGTTCCAACACAAACTGAACAAACATCGGTTTCGCATTACCCTTACCAGTGTCTCCACCACCACCAACTTTCTTCTTAGCAATCATCTTCGTCTTCGGATTAAAATGCCAAGGTCCCCATAGAGCCTTCAACAACGCATTTACACTAGCACCAAGCTTGGAAGCATAAATCTCAGCGAATTTATTGATTCCAAATCCCCAACCGTCTAAAGCGCAAGCGAATATCACATTCCCTTTCTGCGGTTGAAACTCGTCAGCTTCATCATCTGCTTCCTCATTCTCAATCTCGTTAGGGTTCATACCTGACGTGGCAAGAAGGGAATCCACGTCAGATAGGTACTTCTCGGAACGGAATGCGCTAACGATGCCGTTAACTTCTTGAACGATGCGCAATAAGCGGACGTAGGCCTCGGACGGCGTGAGTTTAAGCTCCGTGATGAGGCGGTCGATCTTGTTGAGGACGAGGCAAGGGGAGAGGCGCTCGATCCAGCACTGGCGGAGGACGGCGTGGGTTTGGATGTGGACGCCTTCGACAGCGTCGACGAGGAGGAGTGCGCCGTCGCTGAGGCGGGCGGCGGTGGAAACCTCGCTGCAGAAGTCCACGATGAGGTTGATGGAGTGGTCGCCGTAACGGAGGCAGATGGAGGAGGACTTCATGGTGATGGCGCGGCGCTGCTCCTCGTCGAGGTAGTCCATGAAGCGGACTCTTCCGGCGAGTTTTGGATGGAGGAGGGCGCCACCTGCAGCAGCGATGAGGTGGTCGGCGAGGGTGGTCTTGCCGTGGTCCACGTGGGCAAGGATGCATATGTTACGGATTTTGCTGGTCTCTGTTCCTTCAGAACTTTCTTCCATTTCGGATGTTGTGTGAAATGGGAATAGACGATGAAAGAAAGGAAGAAGAAGAAAGTGAAGAAATCAAACGATGAAAAACCCTAAACCCAATATTATATTGGAGTAGCGGTCTATAATTTAATTTTTTTTTTTTGAAATAATAATTGTTTGGGTTAATTTATAAAAAAATATTTTTTTTAAGTTATCTTCTTAAAAGATCTAATGAAAAAATAAAAATTATTTTATGTTTAGATATTTTATGTAAAAAAATTTTTTTGTCTATTAATTATGTTTAGGTATAACAATATAAAAATATTTTTTATTTATTTATTATATAAAAAACATCTTTTTTTTTAAGAAAAATATTTTTTAAAAAAGATGTAAATTACCGGTTCTTAAAAAATATATTTTTTATTTTTCTAGTGATTTTACTTTTACTACTAGAAATTTGCCAAACACGCTAAAAAATTAAAAAAATCTTTTTTTATCAAGATAATGACGCCCAAACAAATACTAAATTGGAGTAGCGGTCTATAATTTGATTTTTTTTAGAGTAAATTACCAGTATCTTTGAGAATGCCGACAAAAATAACCTCTACTTTTATTGACAATAAAAATACATTTATTTAATATTGAAAAAATATTATAAAAATATCTGACTACAAATAAAAATCTATTTTATTAACAGAGTTGGCTGAGCTATCAAATGAATTCAGTTACTTACACCTTTTTTCTGCTTCTTCATTTTCCCTAACTCTTTTCTTTTCTCTCAAACCTCCCAGAAAGAACTTATGTTTCATCCTTTTTACTTTCACTATGAATCCATGGTTGCTGCCTTCCGATCTTTTCTGTCTCGCACTTTTATACCCCATTTCCCGCTCTATTTCTTTCTCTATTCTCACTTTCACTTCTCCAACACACAGAATATTTGTTCATCAACCCACGCCACTTTCTCTTTGTCTTTAATGGCAGAACCTCGTTGTTGCCATTGCTGTTTGTTCGCTGCCTTTCTATTGTTGTCAGAAGTGGATCTCGCAGTTCCTTACCCTCTTCACTCTCGCAACAGATCTCTTGATCTTTCCTCTCAGATTCGCCCTCGTTGTCGCCTTACTCTCCTCTCTTGTAGTAAGCCAGCAGTAAACAGTCCCTCTTCCTCTCTCTCCAGAACGGTACAGAGCTCTTTCTCCAACTCTTTTTTTTATCATTCTTTCTCTTTGGATTCTACTTTTATTAGATTATTAAAAAACACATAATGAGAAATTCAGGAATTGCATATTATGGATTATTATGGCTGATTATTGCCGTGGCTGAGATGAAAAGGAGCAGGCGTAAGGTCTATTATGGGAGGAGGAGGGAGGGAGTCACTGAGATGTTGTTTATTGTTGTTGTAGTTGCTTTGGGGAGTGAGGGAGGACGGGAGGAGAGGGCAGCATCACCGTAGATGCCGTCATTGAGGAGAGAGAGAAGCAAAATAACAAGGAAAGAGAAAGAGATAGGCGACGAGAGAGAAGAATCGAAGAAGGAGAATTGGATGAGCAAGACAACACTGGCAAAGAGTAAGACCATTGTCGTACTTGAGGGAGAGAAACTGTAAAAGAAGAGGTAACATCGTATTTGAAGAGAGAAATAGTGAAGAAGATGTTGTTGCAGGAGCTTCAGCTAGGAAGATGATGTTGTTGTCGTTGTTGCAATTTCGGAGTGACTCAAATATGTTGTTGTTGCAGCGGCTTCTAGAAGCTTTGGGGGAGATGGATGTGGTGGTATGGTGGTGGTGACGATGACAATGACGATAATGAAAAAAATGAAGAAAAATGAGAAGGAGAAGAAGAAGAAGCAACAGGAGGAGGAGAAAGAAGAAGAAGAAGAAGACAAAATTTCGCAACGTAAACTAAATAACTTGGATGTAAAATTGATTGGATGTGTAGCTGAGTTCTTAAGCTTTTAGTATGTATTAGTTAGTTAGTGTTAGATGAAATCATTATTTAGCAATCTTTTTAGTTAATGAAAAATAAGCATTTTAAATATATTATATATAATATATTATTTAAAATGATAAAGTACTAAATTGATCCCTTACGTTTGGGTATAATCCTGTTTTGATCTTTAATGATTAAATTAAAGTGTCTTATTTGAATCCAAAAAAGTTTTATTTAGCTTCAATGTAATCCCACCTTAAGGTCAAAGTTAAATAATTAACGAAATGTCCTACGTGACAACAGTGCAAGAACAAAGTCGATAATCTAGAGAACAAGTACAAGCTCCAATAGTACAAAATCAATAATGGATGCATTAATACATTTATTTATCATTGTCTTTAGTTCTATAGAAAATATTTCTTTAAATTGTATAGAGAATGATAAATAAATGTATTGATGCATTAACGGTGAAAATGGATCCTCTCCATTTTTTTTAACACTTGAGAGAATAAAGTGTGATCTTTCATCTTTAATTCTATAAGTGGGACCAAAATTAAATAGGAGAGATAGTAATGAAGGGTGAGATTAAACACTGGACACTATCCAGTTTTTTTCCACTGGAGAGGATCCATTCTCATTGACGGTTGATTTTGTGCTTATAGAGCTTGTTCTTACTGTTATCACGTAGAACATTTCGTTAATTATTTAATTTTGACCTTAAAGTGGGACTACATTGAATCTAAATGAAATTTTTTTTGATTTAAATAGAATAATTTAAACCTTAAGGACTAAAACAGGATTACACCCCTAAACGTAAGAGGATCAATTTAGCACTTTATTCTATTTAAAAATATTTAAAATATGATATACATTTAAATTCAAATATATTTTGAATTTAAATATTAAATATATTTCAAATTCAAATATATTGTTTAAATATATTAATATATTATACAATATTAAACTATCTCAAAAACTTTTTTTTTTAATTTGGGTCGAATTTGTAATATAACTGATAACAAAAATCAGATTAAAATCAAATCATAGAATAATTTAATAATACAGATATAACATTAAAATGAATACAATATAAACTAATTTGAGTTGATCGAGTGGTTAACTCACTCGTCCACTTAAGCAAGTGTGGAGAGTTTGAATCCCGCTTTGTGCATATATTCAATTTGCTAAAAGGTCTTAACCTCTTTTCTTCTTATATTCAATTTGCTTACAATATACAAAACCAAATGAGATTTCTTATGCCAATGTACGTCAAAAGGTTGGACCTTCTTTCATAATGGGATTTCATTGGAGGGGTTCTACATCATCAGAAATTTTTCTTACCAGGAGATGGCACAGATTTTGTCTTCAACTCGAAGGAAGCAAGGTCAAATTTGACGTTCCTGTTAATGATGAGAAATCAATAAATTTAGAAGTTTTAAGTATTTAGTATTTGTTAGGATTTTCTCTTCCATTAAACATTATAAATCCTTTTGGTTATTCATTATGCAGTTAATTTGTTTCTATTTATATATGTAATAGATATATTTATTTGAATAGTCTAATTATCATGCTCATTAATTTTTTTATTAATTTCTGTTTCCTTATTAATTTTTCTTCTAGAATGCTTTATACATAATTTTCGTTGTATTCTTACATGATATCCAAGTTCCTATTACAAAATTATTGCATTCTAATTATCAGATGACTCTGTACAGTAATATGATAATTTTTTAATTGATAAAATTTTGAACTAAATCATACTCATGTAATAAGTTTCAAAATTTCTCTTATATCATATGTAACGGTAATTTATATACTACTAAAAATTCATATAATCTTCATAATATGTTTCTACTAGATTTCTTCAATAAATACATAACTATTTGTATAGATGTATCATTCTGTATGTCTAAACATAAAGCGAGTTATTATAACTCAATGCACCCATACCATATATCTATTAATATTAAACTTGTTATGATAACTCAAATTTATATTCTTAAATACAATTTAACACTTTCATGTCGTATATAATTTTTGTAGTATTGATCATAATTTATATTTAGTTGTTACTTCAAAGTATTGGATTAGTTTCAATGACTTCTCATTCATCTTACACATAAAATAGTTCAATAAATGTTTTGACACTTATTTTATACTAATTCTTAATAATTTAATCTCTCTTTGAATCTACGTTTTTGTTCTTTTTTTCACTATTCTATTTTACTATTCACATCATTATTTTTTTGTTTTTATATTTAGTTACACTATCACTTAAATTCGTACATTTTATTTATTTATTTTTTTGTGTACAATATCATTATTCATAATTTTAATCATCTATCATGATTTTTTTTAGCGAATTATCTTAATTGTACAGCATAAAAAATTTTATGTTCTTCCTATTATTATTGATTTTTTTGTGAAAGTCATAATGATTGTTCAAATTATAAATATTACCTTCTCTCAATTTGTTTTATCACACTAAAACAACTCTTTCAGTATTATCACAAAATTAACTTGATTATATTTTTTGTTTTTTCATTTTAAACAATAACTTTATTTTTTAACTTGCTAAAGGATATTAAAACTGTCAACAAAAGTCAAAACTACAGAATAAATGTCAAAATTCTGAAATTATAATCAATCTCACCAAATAATTTAAATTATTATAAAACACTTATACATATGTTATTAATATAAAAATACTTTCATAGTGAATGTTTTCATTAAACTTACCATACTCGTGCATCGCACGTGACAATTAACTAATAAAACTAAAAAGTTGAATAACGTGCATATATAACTTATATTATTTTTTATTTTTATTTTTTTGAAGATGATGAGCTGATAGCAGGATATTGCTTCACATCAAGACGTAGTATAAAGGGATAAAAAAGGGAACCACAATAAATGTGATCACCAATTTTAATTCCACTTGCTAATGCTAATTTGGGATCAGAATAGTGACCAATTGGTTTTCCATCCAAATCCACAGATATAACTCCTCCATTTTTCGCTATACTTGGATTCACTACATACTTTGCGAACATTCCTAAAGCCTTCCGAATCAAGGGATATTTGAATATTATATCCAGTTCTGAGGTTGATCCCTGCATTAATTCAAAAGCACCAAAAAAAAAAGCATTATAATGTGTTATTACTTCTTATAGGCATTGATTACCAAATATTTAAACTATAGACATTTGATTGAAAAATAATGTTTGCAACATATAGTGATTTAAAGTTAAAAACAAAATATAAAATATGTTAAAAACAAGAGATTAAACTGAAAAAAATATGATGTATTATTAAGTGAATCGCCAAAGATACAATGTATAAGAGTATATATAGGTGCTAGAAGAATTAAAACAATAAAAGTGTATAATTTTACAGTAAATATACAGTTATGATATATAAATATAAATGATGCTAACTGATCTTAATTGATCTTAATTATTATACCCTGACATTTCCCTCAAATTCAAGTGGGAGTTAAGGATACCATCTTGAGTTTGGATACTAGAGTCCGAAAACGAGTTGGATGATGAGCCTTCGTGAAGACATCAGCGGTCTGATACAGAGTTCCAACAACTATGAGACGAACAACATCAAGAAGGAGACATTGCCGGACAAAGTGACAATCAATCTCAATGTGTTTGGTACGCTAATGAAAAACATCATTATGGACAATCTGAATAGCACTGCAGTTGCCACAAAAAATATCAGTTGGGGATGACTGAGGAAATGAGAGAGTCATCAAGAAATAAACATAACCAGTAGTAGAACAACGATCAGTAAGATCACTAGCCCAATCAGCATCTGAGTACGCCTGAAGGGTTATAGATGAATGGGTAGAAAAATGAAGGCCATGAAACAGAGTGCCTTTGATGTAGCGAAAAATGCGAAAAATTGTCGCATAGTGAGTAGTACGAGGAGCTGATAAGAACTGGCTAAGAACATGAACTGGATAGCCGATATATGGTCGTGTGACAATCAAGCAGACAAGACCTCCAACCAACTATCGATAAAGAGTAGGATTATCCAAAATAGTGCCATCCATAGGAGTAAACCGACCATTAGGCTCAAGAGAAGTAGACTCAGCGCGACTATCTGTAAGAGAGATAGATACCATCATTTGTGGATATAACTTCTAGGCCAAGAAAATAACTGAGAGAACCAAGATCTTTCATCTCAAAAGTGTGGTGAAGAGATGCTTTAAGATCAGAGATACCATCAATATCATCTCCAGTAATGATCATGTCATCAACATACAAGAGTAAAAGAACAACTCCACGTTCACTTTTACAAATAAAGAGAGCATTCTCATAAGAGTTGCACGTGAAATCGAGATTGCATATATTGGTGCTGAACTTTTCAAACTATTCATGAGGAGCTTGCTTAAGACCATAAAGAGCCTTACGAAGGAGACAGACTTTGCTAGGAGAACAAGGATACTCCAGGAATGGTTTCATATACACCTTTTTCAAATCTCATTAAGAAATGCATTCTTCACATCCATCTAACTGAGAGATCATTTTTTGACGGTAGCAATGGCCAAGAGAGCTGAACAGATGTGAGACGAATAACAAGAGCAAAAGTCTCTTCATAATCAACACCATACTCTTGAGAACATCTTTGAGCAGCCAATCGTGTTGTATAATGGTCAATAGAACCATCAAAGCGAGTCTCGATCTTGTTTACTCATCTGCTACCCACAATTTCGTAATCAGAAGGAGGATTAACTAAGTCCAAAGTGTGTGCATTTTCAAGTACCTAGATTTCTTCCTACATTACTTGCTGTCAATTTGGATTTGTGGAGGCTTCTCAGAATGACTGAGGTTCATGGTGGTGAAGAATAGTAGAAAAACAATGATAATCAAGAAGATGAGGAGGTGAATTTCTTACCTTAGAAGAACAATTAAAGGGAGGAGGTATGACAACAGGAGCAGGATCATCATGTGGTCTGGAATCATTGGGAGATAGAGAAGGCGGAAGAGTAGGAAGCTCGAGAGGTTCATTGGAGGTAGAACCTGTAGAATCATCACTAGGAAAAAGATCAACATTGGGGTTAGTGAAAAATAGTGACTGAGTAGAAGAAATGGACTCAAATAGGGATAACTTAGAAACTATGTGATGCTCCCTGAATACGACATGACGAGATATATAGATATGTCTAGAAAGAGGATCCCAACAACGATAACCCTTGTGTTCAGTATGGGCAAGACGGTGATGCTACAAGTGAAGGATAGATGGAGAAGAAATAGCACAGAGATTTGACGCAGGAGGAATATGAAGATTCTCGAGCTCAAACAACCTTCCGACCTTACGTCCAGTCTCGATGATTTGTCCTATCCGACAATCTTGTACACGATAGTCAGAAATAGAAAAATTGACATCAAAACCAAGATCAACAAGTTGAGCAACAGAAATAAGATTAAAGTTTAATTGTGGAATATAATAAGTATCAGGAAGATTAAGATTTGACTATGAAATAAAACCTTTATGTGTCGCATGCAAGAGGGAACTATCAACAGTATTGATAGAAGGTGCATTTGTAGTGGAGATAAAGACGAGAAAAGATTACATAAAGGAGACATGTGATGAAAGCAACTGGAATCAAAATACCATTCAAAATTACCTAGAGGAATGGAAAAAGCAGAAGAAGTAATACCAGAAAAAGAAAGAAGTTGCTTAAGAAGGGACTCAATATCTGATAGAGAAACAGGAGACGAGTGGAGAGAAACGGAGCTGGTAGGTTCAGTAGCAACAACAGCAGCAAAAGCAGGCACATTCTTGTAGAAGTTGGAACGACAATAATACTTGAACTGATCAAGATGTGGTGGGTGAGTAAGATAGATAGTAATCAAGTGTCCTAAGAGCTTGCAATAACGACAGAACAGTGTTGGACAATTGTAGCTAATGTGACATTTCTGCTTGCATTTGCGACACTCAGAAAAGGATAAGAAGAGGCACCTAGAACGATTACAATTTCAACAAAATTTTGACAAAGATGAAAGAGAGAAGAAACTGCAAAATTGGGGTAGAAATTGAGAAAACAGAGTGCAGAATCAAAAATAGTTCACCAAAAAACCTTAGGATGGGTCCCACAGCATGCCACGTTAGCACTACGTCAGTGCCACATTAGCGGATGGAAGACACGTGGCGTTGCAGGAGCGGAGGATGAAGCCACGTCAACAATGACGCGTCAATGAGCTGGAATGCGGATCTGGCCACGGGTCGGATTGAGCCTACACGCGGGCTGAACACGGGTCGAAGGAAGCTGCGGGTCCGCAACACATCGACGGTTCGGAAGCGTTGATCTTGGACGCAGATCAAGAATTCTAGAGCGTTTGGGAAGGAAAAAAAGATGATGGTGGCAGAGAGCTTGCAATGGCGTGTCAGAGCATTTCCGATGACGTGGTTTGGCTCGTTGGACTCAGAACGACGAGACGAAGAGGATGATATGGTCACTGACAGAGAAAAACGTCGGTAATGTAATAAAATACAAAGACAAAGAGACTGTCGGAAAAAAGAAAACATGAAAGGTTATGAACTATTTTCCATCAGAAAAAAAACCTAAGTTCTTGATACTATGTTAAAAACAAAAGAATAAACTGAAGAAAGTATGATGTATTATTGAGTGAGTCGCTAAAGATACAATGTACAATGGTATATATAAGTGCTAGAAAAATTAAAACAATAAAAACGTAGAATCCTACAATAAATATACAAATATATTATATAAATATAAATGATGCTAACTAATTTTAATTGATCATAATTATACTCTAACAAAATATATAATCAGAATTAAACTTATTATATATATGATACGAAAATTCAGTTATAAAATTTTAAATCATTAGAAGCTAATAATAATAATTAAAATTATAAGAAATTTTCAGATTAATTAAACCATAAAACATGGAGGTCAAGGAAAAGGTTGACGGGATACTACTCTTTTTGGTATGAATAAAAATTATTAGCATAGGAGATCGGATTTCCCCCTTAAAATTTACATAAATATATAGAAGTTCCATTATTTACCACATAAATGCTATATATTTATATAGAAAAAATATTTTTTAAAATAAAAGATTAATAAAATAATAAAATAAGATGATAATTACTATTAAATTTATAATTTTTATTATGTACGAGTTTTATTATTTTAAATATGATTACTAGATCTTTATTTTCTTTTACTTTACCAACTTACTCATTACCAATAAAAACACCATACATATATAATTATAATTATTGAAGGTAAACATAATTAATGATAAAAGTAAAAGTAATTTTATTGAAATTGATGAGAATTGTTTTACCGAGCCTAAACCAATCCAATATTGGCCTTGTTCATCATAATGAATGTTATCAGGGTAGCCAGGTAGGTTATCACAAAATTTTTCAACACTTCCTTTCTTAGGGCCTTCTATGTAATATTTCTTGCATTTCATCCTGGATAGATAATCAAAGAACCTTCAAATATATGCTCAATTTACGGTTAATACAATATAATTTCAATGGAGCACAAGCCTTATTATTAATTTGCCCATCGCTAATATTAATTACACAATTTTCTTTTGAAAATGTACCTTCCATGCATGTATTTAAATTACCAGAAGTGGTCTAATAGTGAGAGATTTAGATAATATTACATGAGATTATAGCTTCAAATTAAAAGAAATTGACGCGTATGATTAATAATTGTTTAATTAGAAATTATAATTTGAAGGGAAAAAAATTTTAAATGATGTGTATATATATGATTTTTTTTTTTTTTTGGTATTAGAGTCAATAACTATCTTTATAATACACTCTAAAGTCCATTAGCCCATTAAGATTATTATTAGGATCATTATAAGATTATTAACAATCAATTAAGGGTATACTTAGTCTATAAACAAATGCCAATAATGGTGCAATACAAAAGCTCTATGAATATTCTTTCAAAAATAATGCTATTCGTATATTAAAATTAACTACTAAAATTAGTTATTAATATATTTGTGTATAATACATGTGTAGTTTAATTAATTTTTAATATATATTTATATTTTAACATGTATTTTATATATTAATAATTAATTTTGATAACTGATTTTAATATACACGTAACATAGCGAACTAAATACAAAAATTATTTGTCTTAAAAATAAAAAATTCTTTCATTCTAATAAAAAATTCTTTCATTCTATTATAATTGCAAGTTATTAAGGCATAAAAACCTAAGGTATCCATCGCTATTTTCTTATTTTTGTTTCTATATACTTTTTCATAAAAAAAAAACCTAAACTTAACTAAAATAATTAAAGAATTTAATTTTAATACACTTATAATATAAAACATTTTATACTGTTATTCAATCATATTCGATTTTTTAACTGATTATTAATGTGATTAATATCAAAAGTAGTTCTTTTTATTGACATGTCTATATAATTAAATGTATGTATAAAATTATTTTACATTAATAACTAACATATCAAAATTAAATCATAATTTTTATATACCTTTACTTAAGCATTTTAATAATAGAATGTTCTAACAGAATGTAAGACTTACAGAACACTTTCACAGAAGATGACAAATTGCTGATCTGGTGAGACAGCAACACCATTGGGGAAGTAGAGATTATGGAGAAGCACTTTTGTTTTCTTGGTTGTTGGATCATAACTCATGAATCTACCATGAGGCTTACCCTCCAACAAGTCTAAGAAGTGGTCCTTTAATGAGTATTTGTATGAAGCATCTGTGAAATAAATGGTACCATCTTTTGCTACATCAACACCATCCGTTAATTTGAATTTCAATCCATCAACCTCATCGGTAAGAACCTCTACCTTCTTATCCTTTGTAATTCTCAACAACCCCTACATCATTAAATTAATTAAGTTGAATTCTGAGTGTACATATCAGTGTTTAAAAAATATAAATTAGAAAGTGCATATTATTGCCACACTGCATTTTATTTCTCAATTTTTATTATTATTAATTGATTCATCTTGTCTCATAATAATGTATAGCTTCTTTTTTTTTATATAATTTTTTAGGAATATTCTTACTTCAATATTAATATAATTAATATTTTAATGAAAAATTAACTATATAATTGATTTTTGGGTAAAGTACTAAATTGGTCTTATGCAAAAGCTAGTGCACTCCAAGTAAAGTAGGGAGTGCAGCACTCTTTAAAAGTTAACCTACTATTAAAAGTGATCAGGTAAATTAAATTTATTATTATTATTATTATTATTATTTTGTTATGGGGTGAACAAACAAACCGACACTAACAAAAAAAACTAATTCGCTCGTTTAATAGAGGACTATCTTTACACCAAAAAAATACTCAGAAAAATTTAATCGAATTCCTCCGTTACTCTGTTATTGTTGATGTGATGTCTTCAAGCATTTTCACTGTTTTGTTTACTAGCAGGTGTTTTTACTATTGTTCTATCTAGCCATAGATTTTGACGCTCTTGAACCCACTCCATTCCACCTCTATCATAAATGGACCTTCAAAGCCGAAAAAATTGCCGCCATTATAACAAGTTCATTATCTTTTATTTCAAATTATCCTCAACTTGTACGTAATAGACTGAAAAATTAAAATATAATTTTATTTAAACAATTATTTGTATTATTTTTATTAATTTATTCAAAAAATAATTAAATTTTGAAGCTAATTGGTATAAAATATTACAGATATAAAACTAAAAAAAATTTTATTGTACAAGAATGAACCTAATAAATAATTATTCTATTTAAATATAATTAAGAGTATTTATTTCTTTGTCAATGAGTTATAATTCAAATGACATAGTCTCTATATTCACCTAAAAGTTGGTAAAAAAATACTTCTTTTTTTTATTAACTTTTTTAAACATTAATTATTTATTTTACATACTATATAGAAATAAATAAATATAATATTTATTGAATAGACACAGTCTATTTATATTTAATGTTTTAATTTTGTTTTTCACAAAATAAAATTATATATATATATAACACAAAAAATTTTATCATTGTATTTATATTTAATATTATAATTTTATTTCACCATAAAACAAAATTTATTTAAATTTTAATATTATTTAAATTTTTTTTAGATTTAATACATGAATTTTTAACTTATTTTTTATGTATTGTTTATTTTAATTCTAAAGTCCAATAATTTTTTTTACAGACATGTTGTTTTTAATATTTATATACTATTTTTTTATTTTGAATTTCAGCCTGAGACTTATAAAAAAATTCTAAAACTTGTAAAAAATTATTAACCTGATTAACAGGTTACCTTTTTAAATCCAGACCATTCAAATAAAATATAATAAATGAAGAGTTTAGATTTAATAAATTCACAAGGTGTGCAGCACTCCATACTTAGCAAGGAGCGTTTAAGAATGAGCCTATGTTTGGGCATAATTTTGTTTTGATTCTTAAAGTTTAAAATGTCCTATTTGAATCCAAAAAAGTTTCATTTAGCATCAATTTAGTCTCACATGATGTCAAAGTTAAATAATTAACGAAATGTCCTATATAACAACAGTACAAGAATAAAATTGATAATCTGGAGAACAAATACAAGCTCCAGAGGCACAAAATCAACCGTTGATGCATCAATACATTTATTTATCATTCTCTTTAATTCTATATTATAAGAAAAATAATAAATAAATGTATTGATACATCAACGGTTGATTTTGTGTCGCTGGAGCTTGTACTTGTTTTTCAAATTATCGATTTTATTCTTGTACTGTTATTATGTGTGACATTCCGTTAATTATTTAAGTTTGACCCCACTGTGGGACTAAATTGATACTAAATAAAACTTTTTTGGATTCAAATATGACACTTTAAATCTTAAAGACTAAAACAGAATTACGCCTAAACATATGGACCAATTTAATACATTACCCTTGATTTTTTATATATATTTAGTTAAACTTAATTGTATGTTAAATTCGTTACGTTAATTTTTTTATCATCGTGCTTTTGTAAATTTAAATTTTAGAGTAAAGGACATTTTCGTCCCTGACCTTTGTTTTGGCGGACATTTTCGTCCCGGAGAATTAGGAAATACTTAAATGTCCCTGACCCCGTTAAAAAGTAGACGTTTTCACCCCTCCGTTTGAATGTCTCCGTTTAAGGTTGACGGAAAACGGTGACGTGGCTCCGTGGCGCTGACCTGGCCTTAACGGACTGCCACGTCGGCTGGGCTTTTTAAAAGAGGACAACGCGGTCCCCGAACTAAGAAACGCTGTCGTTTCTCAGTCATCCCCAACCTATGAAATCCTGGAGCCCTAATGCTTCGAATGCATTCTGAGGGTGATGTGGGAGAAGGAAGAAAGGGAGGAGTCCGAGCATGGCATCTGAAGGTGTGTCCTCAAGCTCGAGAAGAGGCCCAGTTCCGACCGCCAAAGATGGAAATGAGTGCGTGTCACCAAAGTGCTTCTGTGGAGAGAACGCAATCTTGTTCATGTCGAGGACGACCAGAAATCCGAAGAGATTGTTTCTGGGATGTCCCTTTTATAAGGTATGCAACGAAAATATGTGTAACTCCGTTTATGGTAGGGTTTATCCTTAATTCCTGATTTTCTGAACTTTGAGGGTTGATTTTGTGTAGGTTAGACAACCATGGTGCAAGTATTTTCTGTGGCTGGACGAGCACATAGCTGGTCTTGGTGTTGGTGTTACAAGACACTTAGGGCATGAGCAAATTCTGCATGGTGATGAGCATTACTGGAACAAAGACATGGAAAAGAGGATAAGATTGCTGGAGAAGAGGATAGAAGGGTTAGAGGTTAAGAAAAATCCAATTGGGTGGAGCATATGTGTGATGTTTGTATTGCTGATATTTGCATTATTTAGTTATAAGAAATGATGTAAGACCGGCCAAATGGTGAAAATGAAATGTATTAATCATTTGTGTATCTGACATATGTTTGGGTCATTTTTGTGATTATGTATGTATGAAAAGAAAGTTGGGAAAGTAGTAGGAAATCAAACTTTCAACCATTAACATGTACATAAAGTTGGCAAAGTTACAAGAGATCAAACTTTCATCCATGTACATAAAGCTGGCAAAGTTACAAACAAGATCAAACTTTCAACCATTAACATCAAAATAGAAGGAAAGTAGTATGACTTTCAACCATTAAAATCAAAATAAAAGGAAAGTAGTATGTCTTTCTACCGTTAACATCTTGTAACCTCACAAGTATTGTTTGAACCAAAATAAAGACCCAAACCAAAAAAAGGAAACAGTATCTAGAATTTCCGGTTATCATTTACATTGGGTCATACATAAACCAAAAAAAGCATAATATCGTCAGCCGTCAATCATGTTGATTCCTTAGAAATTTGTTCAGTTGGTGTTATTGTTTTGGGGTCTTCCTCAGCTGGTGCTACTTGCGGTGTGCTAGACTGTCCTTGAGTTAGTGGTGCCGGTGGCCTGAAGATCTTCTGCTTAGGTCTGAATTTTGAATGTTTAAGGCGAGAAGTATTGTTAACCATCGATGGAACCTTGCCTGGAACTTTACTTGGAGGGGTTGTTGTTGGGGCGGGTGGCCTGAATGGAGTGACTCTTGCTCCCGGAGTTGGTATCACAAGTGTGGATCTAGTAAATCTGGATGGAGCTGGTGCAACATTTGCAGGGTTTGGTGTAGCTGCACTCGTAACCTGCACGCAATAGCATACCAAAAGATGGGGTAAAAATAAAACACATCAACTGGTTTCAAACAAGTCATATATGTAATTGATCAGAAAGACAAGAAACTAAATAGTTACAGCAGTTGGTTGTTGCAGGGGTGTGGTATTGCTTGGTTGGCTACTTGAAGAATCCTGGAGAGTTAATGAACATGATCAATAAGCATGATAATAAGACAGATGAGTCCCCTAGAATTTCTATACTAAGACATATTGATCCCTGAGGAATTCCATACTAATATGCATTAAACCCTATCCTATTAGATAGTAAGACAGATCAGTCCCTGATAAAGTTATTTCTAACTCAGCAATTCCAGAAGAGTGTGTTATTCAAACCACAAATAGGGAATGCAAACTTACCCCTGCAGTTGGAGCTGACTGTGACAAAGGAAGCACAACCAGTTGTTGAGAGCTGCCTCCTTCTTTCTTCTTAGGCTTCTTTGTTTTCGGCTTCCAATTGGGGTTTGATGGAGCTCCTTTGCAGGTTTTGTAGTTGTGGCCCTTTTCACCACACTTACTGCAAGCCACGGAGAATGACTTCTTCAATTTTCCCCCTTGCATCAATGGCTCAGCAGGATCTTTCTGTCTGTTGTGAACTTTTGGCCGGCCAATAGGCCTCTTGATGATGGGGGGTTCTGGTGCTGAGTATTCAGTTCGGGGCCAGAAATCTGCACTGGGGACTGGTTTGATGCAATGTGAGTAAGTCCGTTTTATGGATTCCATACACAACCAGGGGTGCACGTAATCTTCTGCCCTGTCATGCCTTTTCATTATAGCAACAAGTGCATGTGTGCATGGCATTCCTACCCAAAAAAATGTATTCAGGCTTAACTCAGAGTATAGAATAGGTAAGTTACATGTGAAGAAACAGTTAACAACTATAGGTGAACAAACAATTACCAGTAAGTTGCCATCGATTGCAGGAGCATGTGTACTTAATCAGGTCCACATCAACCTTGACTCCTTTGCGGCTCACCTCAAACCTTTTTCTTTCATTATCTCCAACCCACTCTGCCACCCACTTTGTGCTAAGAGTCAGCAATTTTTCCATCCGTTTTTGCTGCACTGGTGCTAGTTTACCAGGGTGATTTTTCAATACTCGCTTGTGGTTTACCATCCTCCTCATCAGGTAACACCTGATCTCTTCACACATAGTGAGGATTGGCTTGCAGCGATAGTTAACGATTTTGGCATTGAACACCTCACACATGTTGTTGGTGAGGTTATCAACTTTCGGGCCATGTGAAAAATAAGCCTTGACCCATGTCTCTGGCTCAAACTTGGAGAGGTATTTCCAAGCCCCCTGATTCACTGCCTTCAGCCCTTCCATACAGTCTTTGAACTCTGCAACTGTTGTGCATCTGGCACACTCCCAGACAACCTCTCTTATGTATAGATCTTTGAATCTATTAACGAAGTTCTTCCACATGTGCATCACGCAGTTCCTGTGCCTGGCTTTTGGCATGACTTCCTTTAAGGCAGGGAGTAAACCCTGCATTGAACATGAGCAGCCATCATTTAGAACTCAGCAAATATATAGTAAGTGTGCAACAATGAACCAAGCAAACATCAAACCTTTTGTTGATCTGAAATGAAGTTCCAGCCATGATTTATGTCGTCTCCTATGTCTGCCTGAAGGTTAGTGAGGAACCATTTCCAGGCATCCTTCGTCTCAGCCCTGACGACCCCATATGCAACCACATAAAATTGGTTGTTCGCGTCTTGGGCAACTGCTGATAAAAGCCACCCCATGTAGTATGTCTTGAGAAAGCATCCATCCAGGTGCAGCAAAGGCCTACACCCTTCCTTGAACCCTCGCTTACAGGCATCTAAGCATATGTATATCTTGTCGAAAACAGGGGGAGCTTCAGGAAGTGTCATAAGTTCCAGCCTTGCAGTAGATCCTGGATTAGAACTTAAAATCTGCTCACAATAATCCCTTATCCTCTTGTATTGTTCCTTCTCGTTTCCCATAATCTTATCCCTGGCCTCAACCACTGCTCTATACACCATTTTAGGATGGGGAGCAAGAGAAAATTCTTCCCTTAGGAACTCAGTTGCCTTCCTAGTAGTCATGTGTGGTTGGGTAGCCATCCTCTTCACAATTTGCTTGCTGATCCAATGCTGGTCTGCTACGTTACTCCCTAAATCCCTTGCACAACTATGCTCTGGCTGGTAGGTCTTAATTTGGTAACATTGTAGAGTTTTGTTGTAAGAAAGATGAACCAAGAAATTGCATTCTTCATCCTTGCAGCCCACTCTCACTCTCTCCCTATCATTCTTGATCCACTTAACCTCCCTACCTTCAGCAATGAATGAGTCCTTCACCACATCTTTAAACCGTTCAACACTTGCAAACCTCATCCCTAACTCAAATCTGCCCTGACCATGAGCATAGTCATCGTCAAACTCTGAAAACTTGTGGCCTTCACCTTCATCATCTGATCCCATAGGTGTGTGCAACTCCTCCGACTCATACTCAAACATGATTTCCTCAGGCTCTGTGGGGACTTCACTTACATAGTATCTCCATGCATTATCCAGTCCTGGCCTACACCCACCACCTCCTCCATCACTAGGCCCAGCAGCAGACCCTAAACCAGCTTCACCAGCTGCCCCCTTTTTCCCTTGACCGCTATCTTCTCCAGTTGGATGCTCCCTTTTACCATCTTGCACCTTCTTTGTGAATTTCTTCTTGGGGGTTATCACTTTCTTTCTTGGCTCCTTTACTCTTTTCCTCTTGCCACCAACAGCCCATTTACTACTCTCAGAATCACTTCCATCACTCTCCAACCCAGCTGGTGGAGGTTTATATAATACATCTTCGGTGCTCTCATACCCATCATCCGATGAAGAGGATGTCTTCAATTCCTTTAATATTTCATCCACATCCACTTCATCGTCACCATCCTTGCCAGCATCAAATACTTCCTCCGGAGCATCAATGGGGTGGTCAAAGTAAATGTGGAACTCAAGACTCTGTTGGTGCTTCACTAAGTTCTCCCGCATTGCATTGATCCCTGCGTCCCCGGTTAACTCGTTCAGCCCAGACTCAAGCAACGCACTTGTTCGATCATACTAGTATACTGCCTTGTAGGACTGGTATCCCAAACCCTTAAATAAGGTTACAAGGTCCCCGAAGTTCACAAAATCTAAGTCCATCTCCGGGAACCTCTCTTCTTTACCATTCTCATAAACAAGAACACCATCACTACCTCTCACGAAGCTACCACCGTGGTGAAAAACTGGCACCACAAAAACATCCACCATCTGAAAATTACCAACCAACAACTATGTGTGAGTACTACATTACATTGAAAATTTATTACAAAATCCCCCTTTGCCCTAACACAGTACCTCCTACGACTACTACTAGACACCATGCTCTAAAAACCATTTTTTGCCCTCATTACACCTCTGTTACATACATTGTCAACATGCACGCATCATCACTTCACCCTTACTACAAACTACAGAAATTTCAGGAGTAAGGAGGGCGATCTTACCTTGAAAGGAAGGCAGCGGTGCTAACCTCCACGGTAACCTTCTTTCTTGCCTCCGACCGCTCACTCACCGAACGCCGATTGCTCTTCCACGTAGTGCAATTTTTGGAGGGAGAAACAGGGGAGGGGTTTTGATCGTCTTCGTGTTATGTGTATTGCGTGGGTGAGTTGTGCTTAGTTTCGAAAGGTTGGGGAGAAACGGCTGCGTTTTGGGCTCTGGGGACATATTTGTCCTCTTTTACAAAGCCCAGCCTACGTGGCAACCCGTTAAGGCCAGGTCAGCGCCACGGAGCCACGTCACCGTTTTCCGTCAACCTTTAACGGAGACACTCAAACGGAGGGGTGAAAACGTCTACTTTTTAACGGGGTCAGGGACATTTAAGTATTTCCTAATCCTCGGGGACGAAAATGTCCTCCAAAACAAAGGTCAGGGACGAAATTGTCCTTTACTCTAAATTTTATAATACTTAATTGGATATTAATAACTTTTAGTTAAAAATAAAATGATTTGTATACTACTATGTTATTGTTTCGCTCTTTTAATTTAAAATTTGTATTATATATTATCTTACTGGTATATAATTAATTAATATACTTATTTCATGTCAGGCAGCTTGTTCATATCTTATGTAAGCTTAACTGTATTATATTATATTCGTCCTTTTTGTCATATATAGTGATATCTTAATTAGTACTAATAATTAATAATCCATAGTTAGCTTCTACACCAACTTGTCAATTTCATTAGTAAAGTAAGGGAAAGAAGAAACAAGTGACAATATTATATGCAAATATAATTTCTCTATGCAAATTATGTATCTGACATGTATATTAGCTACTAATAAGTTGTATCTGCGTTTGTTTACAGGGATAGGATACTGAAATAAGAATACTGAGACATAAAATCATGTTTGACAGAGGAGACAATGTGTTTAAAGATACTAAATTAGTGTATTTTATGTCCATCCTGACAGAAAGAACACGGAGACACTAACGAGAGACATAATTTATTTTTTATTTTTTCTTTCGTTATTCTTGTTAATTTTTCATAATTATATTTTTATTGTTATATTTTTTATCTCAAATTTTTTGAATTAAAAAAAAGAAGAGAATAAATTGAATTTTCGTTATTTGTTTTAATTTATCACCAAACAAAATATAAGAACACAAAATTTTGTGTTTCTATCCATCAGTGTTTTATTCTATTCTATTCTCAGTGTCTTGTCTTATACTGTTCTTAAAAACAAGCCTTAGTTATAACTTATAAATTTATAAGAATAGAAAGTAAGTTTCATTTGTATCTTTCTTTCTAAACAACATATTACTGCACTATATGTTTATTATTGTATAACAAAAAATATTGCTAGCTGGTGTCTGAGTATCTTTGTATTCATAACTGGACTTATATATTCATTCATTTAGTTGAGTTAATTTGCATGCCATATTAATTCATCAATAATACAAAATAAATAAATGAAACTCATTACAAATTAAAAGAAGAGGATTTAATTTTGTCATACTCAAATACCTACTATATTAATTTAATTATCTTAAGAAATTAAAAATGAGAAACATGTCCTATAATTGATCAATGATAATCTAATAACAGCTAGTTTAACTTTAGAAAGATGAAGTTCTAAAACACCATAATATAATAGACAACAATGACAGACATAAACTAAAATATTTAGTAAATAAAACTAAAAATTATTTTCAATAAAAAAAATATTTTAATTTTTAAAATTTTAAAAGACTTTAATAATAGATGTAAATATATAAAAAATAAATACTATATACATACAAAAAATCACCTAACTTTGATCTAATTATATATACAAAGCCATCATATCATCTTCATTTTAAAATAGAAAGATTCTTTCCAAAACATAAATAAAAATGGGTAGAACTATCCTGTAATTATTTTTATGTAAATTATTAGTTAATAATTATTAAATAATTTAATATATTTAACTAAATTATTATCTAATAATTTTCGATTAGCATTTTTATACAAAAATAACGACTAAATTTTCACCATAAAAATATAAATAATTTTATGCGTTATGTTACGTGTATATTAAAATCAGCTATTAAAGTCAATTATAAGTATAAAATACATGCCAAAATATAAATACACACTAAAAATAATTAAACTACATATATTTATACACAAATATATTTGTGGCTGATTTTAGTATATAAATAATATTTTTGTAGTTTTATATATATCTAAGACGGGTACCTTATTGGCATCGCCAACAATGAGTGCACCGCCGTGATCCAAAGCTACCCCAAGTGGTCTTCCACCGGTGTTGACCCAGTCTTCCACCACTTCCGAGCCACTCACCGAGTCATCACTCAACTTGACTCGCTTGATCCAACCATCCCTACACCCCGTGTAAACCACGTTCGTCGCCACGTCGTAAACTAAATCTTCCGGCCCCGCCACGCGTCCATTTCCGATAACCTCAGACCCTCGTCGCATGTTGTCGTTGCGAGCCAGCGTGCCAGCCACCAAGTTGGGCCGGCTTATCTCGTGTTCTGGTAACAGAACCGGTTCAAACGGGTCGAGCCGGAATAAAACCGCAGCGATAACCACAGGAAGAAGGACAATGACAAAGAACGTTGTCCTTCTTCTTCCTTGAAGTTCAGAACGAGTTAGTGAAACTGAGTCACAACGTTCTGAACCTGACATTTTTGTTGTCAAACGGTGTTGACTTTAGTATAAGGTGAGAGATGTGTTAATTGAAATTGAAATACGTTACTTTATATATAGAAAGTTATCAAATTAAAGTATATTATATTTATATATGTTGTATTAAATTAAGAGAAATAGTAGAGGGTCAGTAATTTTTATAATTTATAATCATTAAATAGTTATTAATAATGATTATAATAGTATGAGATTGATATAAAATTTTATCTCACTTTTTTTATTAGTTACAAACCGAAAAAAATTTGATGAAGTTACTTACCCTAAACTTTTTCATAAACTAATAATATCCACACACATGACACACTCATATAACAACCCATAATAATACTAGGTAGACAGCAAATCACATATCAACAACGAGGGCTAAAGTGTAAATTTGATTAAGTTCGAGAATCTCAGTTATTGCTATATTTATTTATTAATTAAGAACTATATGTAGAGCAGTTGTAACTTTTTTCTGTATATTTGAATTAATAAATGAGTTTAATTTTGATATAGTGACAATATAAAATATTTTATATATTTGTAATTATAATTTTTTTTAAATGATCATTTACGCGATTAATGTAAAAGGTGATTATTTTTGTTAATATGACAATTAGATATATACATAAAATAATTTTATACTGATCGTGTATCAAAATTAAATTATTAATGAATATAATGTAGCTAGGGTTTTGTGTTTTACTTTCATTCCATTATATCCTGAAATACAATGAATATTTATAGTGACACAAATATTCTAGTGAGTATAAAACTGTATTAGCTTTATTATTTTTGCTTAAAGTTAAACTAAGGTATAGAGGGACTACATTTTAGCCCACTTAATTAACCCAATAGAAAAAATAGTTTTTCTTTTTTAAGAGAGTAAAGTATTATTTTTGTCTCCGATATTTGGAGTAAGTTTTAAAATTATTCCTAATATTAAATCGTCCTATTTAAGTTTGTAAACTTTAAAATTGGCTTAATTTTGTCTTGCCATTAGAAATCTGTTAACGGAATTAACAGCGGAACAAAATTAAGACGATTTTAAAACGTTAGAGACTTAAATAGGACGAAAATATTGGGGACAAAAACGATACATAGAAATATATTTTAATTTTATCCTTTAATAATATCAATTTTTTACGGTACATAGTTATTCAATTATTTTTTAATCACATCTAAGTAAATTACACTTAATCACATTACTTTCATTCTAAATAAATTTATTTTTTTATAATTTTACTCTTAAAATTTTTTACTCATAATGAAATATTTGTAGAATGACTAGTACATAAACTTGCAGGAAAAAAATGATATATATACAATAAAGTATAAATTGTACCTTTTATCTCTAATGTATTGAAATTCTTTAATGTTTAATTTAATTAAACTTTATTTTTAATAATTTTAAATGATTTTAATTTAAGAATGCCTATAAAGTTTATTGAATAACTGCAAATAGATTTAATTATTGTGAGTAATTGATTGATTATGTGGATTGTGAATTGTTTGACAAATAATTGTTGAAAATATTGAATCTTAATGGATTATATTGGTTGATTACTCTTGAACTGGTTGTTAGATATATTGTAATGGTGGTAAAATTGGTTGGTGATTGTTTTGAAATGGATTGAGAGGTATTGAAAGTTGAATCTTGAAATGCTAAATTTTTGTTAGAAATTTGATTTTTGAGATAGACAATAGTTTTGAAAAGCGAACCAATAATTCAATAGTAATCGAAATAATATGAGATTAAAAGTTAAAGTGAATTATAATGAATATAGTTGCTTAGATTCAAATTTTAAAGATTTCATATTAACTGGAGAATTAGTTATGATTTCTCAAAGTTGAATTGTGAAATCTGATTTTCTGCCCTATTTTTAAACGAAGCCAGAAACTTTAAAAGTTTATAACTAATTTTGTGATGATAAGAATTATATAGGATCAAGTCTAAATTAAATGTTGAGAACAATAACAATATTTTATCCTCCTTTAAATTATTTTTCCTGTTTTAAGGGGGCAGCCAAGCTTAACAGCTAACAAAATAAATCTTTCAATTTTGAATTTTATTTAAAAATACATATATAAGATATAAAATTTACAAGAAAACGAACATGCACAGTCAAAAGTCAAAACACCAAAGTCACCAAAAAAAAAGTCAAAACACCAAAGTCATAGATATACATGTTCAACATATTAATATTTGACTATTTGTAGTATTTCGCTATTTAGTTAAGTAAAAAATAAAAATAAAAAATAAAAAATAAAAAATAATAATAGCAATAATAATCAGGTGACGACACCCCTTAATCAAGAGGAGCCGCCCCTAATAGAAAAACACATCTGTTTATTCGTCGATCAATTTGATAATCCTTATAATATTTAATTCGTAAACATATAATCACTCTTATTTAGTAGGAAGAAATAAAGCAAATGATATTTGGTCAACGCCCCAATAGGGGTTAAGGGTTTAATGGGCATAATAAAATCCTTTCTCTAAGTCATTCTACGATTATTTTTTAAAAAGTTCATTATATATTCTCTCTTTTTTTAATTATTTTATAATAATGTAAAATATAATTATTCATGTAAAAAGTTTTTCTTATTGATCGTGTATTTTATTTTAGAAATCGCTCCTTTTTTTTTATTACCCTTTCTCCAGAAAGGAACAAAGATTTTTGAGTCACGAGTCTCGATGCCTTGTGAGTTGTCACTTTGAAGTTTGAAATGTGTTGGTTTTATGTTGATTACTTCTATTGAAAATATTTTTAAGTAAAGATAATATCATAAATGTTAGATAATTCAATTAAACCTCTCAAATCATTTAGGTCTAATTTAGATAATCAATTTAATTAAATTCTTCTTGATAAAATAACTTAAACAATAAATGATTCTGTTAAAAATAATTTCTAAATAAGTTATTTTGTATTTGAATTTTTAACTCTAAAAATATTTATTTTATAGAAATGTAATAAAAAATAAAAATATTATGAGAGAAGTTATTTTTTTTAACTTCTCTATAAACTCCTAAATAGCTTCTTAGAAAATTGCAATTTAATTTTAAAAATTACACCAGACATTAATACTACTACTTTTCATAAGTCAAAAGTTAAAAAAATTACTTCTAAATTTTTCCAAACGGACCCTTAATATGTTGAAGAAGATATTCTTATTGTAAACTATTTAATTTTTAAGAGTAAACAACCTGAAATATCCATCAAATTAAAATATCATGAAATTTAAATAAAAAAATTATATGAAAAAAAATAATTTTTCAAAAATAATTTTAAGCTTTTTATAAATTAAATAGGTTTAATTTATAAATTTTAAATAAAATAGATTTCTATTAATAGTATCCTAACATAACTCACTTATAATACCTTTATTATCTTAATGATATTGATTCATCACCATCCAAAACATTAGTCTTCTGTGTACTTCCAAAAGAAAAATAATAGGAAACTTCAAATTAGAATTATTGCTGCTGCCTGGTGCCACAACCACAGCAGAAGATTGTTGACCATTGTGCCCAAACAGAGGTTCACAACCAAAACCACCACAAAAACCCGATGTTGCAAAAATTATTAATTCCAATATATTTGATCAAATGCTTAAGCACCGTAGCAGTGGATTCTATGGATTCTATACCTATATTGCTTTCATTGAATTAAACATGATATTATATAAGAATAAGACAACCAAATTTTGATATTCTAACTTAACAACTCTTTGCTTCTAAAAATCTCAAATGTGATAGTTTATGCAATTGAAAATTAGTGGAATATACATTTTATGCCCCTTAAAGAATCTATTTGTAATGAGATGAATTTCCCAAAAAAAATACTAGGGAAGGATGTATGATACTTACAACACATTCTCAGAAGAGAGAGGAGGGTCAAGCATCCCTCCAAGACCCACACCCATAAATTCTGCAGCAAATTCCTCATCATTTTTTCCCAGCATATCCTTTAAGCTACATTCAATATGCCTTCCCTTGAGTACAAAGTATCTTGGCTTTATCTTCTTTTCTAATGAATAGCTAAAATACCGAGGGTAATCAACAACTTCTCGTACCGGCCTCTTCATCGACTTCACTAAGAATTCTATTTTTGGCCTCAGAACCTCCTCTATACTGTACCCGAAGAGCGGAGAAAACGTGCGCACCATAAACCCAATCTCTTTCTCCGAAAGTCCTAACTTCATCAGGTACATCAGCCTGCAGAACATCACAGATGAACTTATGAAAATATAGAGAATGTGGGAGGTATACAATTATGATACTATAGAACAACATTAAACAATGATAGCAACAACTAATTTTTTTTCAACTAGGTAGGATCAACTATATGCGGATCAAGCAATCTCAATTTGTTCAATCATAAACTGGAACACAACAATCGACAAAAGACTAAATTGATGAGGACAATACCGATGTAGTATGGTTTTATCAGTGTCCGTTACAAGTAATTCCGGATACTTTCTGATTACCCCAGGAAGATATGCTTCCGAAACGCCAACCCCAGAAAGGAATTCAATCTTCCTCTTAAGAGTTTTATTGATGCTGGCAGCGAAAATTTCTGGGCAGCGAGAAAGAATTCTCCCAACAATTTCTCTATCCAAGCCCATATTTTCAAAGAACAGAACAACCTGCAGACAACATGGAACACAAGCTTCTTAACTGGAAAATATAAAACTAAAGAACAATGACATGCATATAGCACGCGTGACCGTAGAAAAAAGAGAAATACCTGTAGAAAATCTCTGGGCTTCCGCAATAGTAGCTGCGGGCTTCTAGCAATAACCCTATCTAACTTATTTCCCTTAACTCCAAGATCAGCCAACTGATCCAGCATCGACTTCAGCTTGCCAGTTGAACAACCCAATAGGTATGGTTGGCCTCTGATTGCAGAGTCAATACATATCTTTCTAACCTATAATGAAGCATTCCTTTCGTTACTAGTCTAGTATTTCAACAAATAAATTTTCTACTCATACTAATCAAATATATCTAACTCAAGTACCTACTAACTCATCCATAAAACAAGTATCACTAGCATCAATGGATACAAGCACATAGGCATTCAACAAATTCAATTCATAATAAGGCATGAAGAGGATCAAGCAACCAGCCAAAATCATGTGGATATGACATACTGCTAAAAAACTCCACATAATCTGATATAATTATGAAGATCCTAAAGAAACAACTACACAAAATTAAATCTGGTAAGTACTAATTAATTTTATAATTAGTTTTTGAAAAAGTTCTTACCATATTTTCTTGAATTAATCATACCACCAGCAACTTGTAAAATCCTAAAAGGTCAGATATTGGTTAACTTGATGCCTAAAACTTTCACCTAAAACACTGCAATAGCACATCATACTAGAGTGTATGCCAACTAGGAATTTTGACAGCATTGACATGGTTGTGATTTATGATGCTAAGAAAGGATATTTAACTTGTAAAGTACAATGCAACGGGTTTATTTCAGTTTGGTATCTTACTCAATTTAAATTTTTTGGTCTCGCTATAGAGTATGTTTAGGGAAACACCACTTCAAACTAAAGTCCTATTTGATTTGAGTAATATTAGCTCAACTTACAAAAAGATAAAGTCACAATGCATATAATATCAATAGGCAGAGAAGCATTGGCCTTACAAAATGATACCTTCTCAGAAAGAAAAAATCCATGAACCTCCTCATAGTTCTCTTGAATGCTTGTAGATAGAACCCAAGGATATCTGCTCAACAACTTGATATAATCTTTATCCACCAGATGAATCTGTAAAAGCATATATTATAGCAATTAAAACTTGGTCGAAAGTAGTCATGGTGCCAAAAGAGGATGGAAGGAAAGGAATAGACTCGAGAAAAAAGGAATAAACAACATGGATGGGAGGATACCTGTTTCAAGGCGAGGAGTCTAGCTTTAAGGAGTTGAATATTCCAGAACAGAATAGGCGGAAAAGAGAGTATTATGGTTGTGATGTGAACTCTGGGAACTCCAATATTGTGGAGAAAATCGATAATAGGAACGATGTGGTTATCCAGTGAGAGTGAAAGTAAACGAGGAAAGGAATCAATCAAATGGCGGAAGGCAGTGTCTTTGTCAGAAAGAAAGACATTTAAGCCTCCACGCCTGGCTTCAAGCTTCTCAAAGAAGGAGAGAGTATGCTGTAGATCATCGTCGATTGGAATGGACAGGTGGAGCATCATGCGACGAATGTTGTTGATGAGGAGGTGATCAGCTTGATGAGAAAAGAAGAGATCCTTGATGGATGCAACCTTGTGCATGAGGGATGGGAGGTTCTGAGAGGAGAGATACCTAGCAAGGGCGATAGATGAAGAAAGAGTGAAGCCGAGACTCTCAAAGTAAGGGAGTTTTCCATTGTCACCTTTGAGGGACGCAATGTGAAGAAGCTTTTCCCTGAAGCCCAAGGAGGCCGAATCGGAATTCCACATGGAGTGTTGGTCCAAATCCCTGACACTCTCCACCAACATGTTGGAGTAAGAGGGTGACTTGGATGCGATGGATAAGGACTCCTCCTCTGACACCCCTAATCCTTGAAGGAAAGTTGACACGGCTATACCTGCTTCCTTAAGTTCCCACTCAGAGGCAGAACCACAACAACAACAAATGCTGCTGCCTCGTCTTGGCCTTGGTCGTCTTCTACTTTCTAATCGAAAGTGAAAAGTAGGAGTACGTCTACATGCATTGCTCGACAGCAGAAGAAAATGATGAGGCCGGGGAAGCTCAGGCAAGAGAAAGGAGGCTGTGTGAATATGGGGAGGCCACAACTGAGACAACATGCTCACATCAATTTCAAGTTCATCAAAGCAGCATCTCTAGTTTGCACGGCAACTTGCAGGTCCAAAGAAAAATGAGGCACACCACAGACGTCTCTGATAATTGCAATTCAGGAGGAGGAAATCATGATTTAAGGACCTATGACTTTCTCTAGTAATATTGTCATAGTCACAAGTCTAAGTAAATTTAGCCGAATATAAACATTCTAAATTAACAATTTCACCACAAAGCACATAGTAAATTAAAATAGTAGTACAGGTTACAACAAATGCATTCAAATCCTTAACTTAACTCTAATCATGCACAATTAAAATTCTTAACAGCCAAAATCATCAACAATATCAAGTTACTAACAACAAACTTGGTAACAACCATAAACAATTCAAACAGACTAACAGGGTAACTCAATTGTGAGAACTGAAAAAGATGTGATGGAGAAGGAGAGTGGAGACGTACACGAAGCAGTGACGGGCCAAGAGCAGAGCTGGAGAGTGACGTCACGAAGTGCTGCTCAAAATCGGCGAATGAAGGGGCAGAAGCAGCAAAGCAAGAAGTTGAGATCCATAAATCCCAATTTCATGTACCCTGGAAGAAGATGCGGGAGTGAAGAAGATGAGGAATTCATCGAACCGCTTTAGTTACTGGTTCACTGGTTCATTGGTTCAATCGATTCAACTATGGTTTAACCGAAAAAACCGTTTTATAATAAACACTTGATTCTATAAAAATTCAATGAATAAAGCAACTAGTTCTAAACACTCTGCTACTGTATTTTTTTACTTCAAAAGGGGATCATAAACAACTAGTTCTATGAATAAACAAACTACAATGATATGCAATGCCATAAATAGGCCAATGATGAAATAATAAAGCGTTTTTCTCTTCAATTCAATGTTCAAGCTTGTAGCAGACCAGAATCAACAGAGTAATACCGTTGAAATAGTCTTCCTTCTTAATTCTTATAAACCTCAGAATTTCCTACAAATTTAACACAACACACAGCCTTAAAATAAAAACAAAACAACACTCAAAAGTCAATCACCTCTTCCAAACACAGCCTTAAAACAAAACAAAACAACATTTAGAGTATGAGCATTGATCATAAAAAATTGATTTCTGAAATGAAACAAAACAAAAACAGCAGAACAACATTCAGAGTTTGAACATTGATCACAAAAAATTGATTTCTGAAACAAAACAAACACAGTAAAACCAGCAGAACAGCATTCAGAGTTTGAGCATTGATCACAAAAAAATTGATTTCTGAAACAAAACAAACAATCAAGAAAACAATGAAAACAAAATTTTTTTCCTTCAGAAGAAGAAAACAATGAAAACATGAAGCATATAATAAATCAATGATCACCAATATCCAGCAATAATCTCAAAGACAACAATAAATACACAACAACAATTTAGCAAATAAACAAGAACAAGACCTAAATAGAAAATCCAACAAATTAAATCGCAGTAACCTAACAATTTAGCAAATTAAAACAACAGCAGCCCAACAATTTAGCAAATTATCAACTTATCAAGTTCAAGAACAGAAAATCACAACAAAAAGAAAAAAAAAATAAAATAACAGAAGAACAACTGAACAACAACAATATAAGAACAATTAGCAAATTAAAAGTTCACAATAACAGTTAAAATTTGCTAGAAGAACACTAATGCAAGTGGAATCATAATGCTAATAGTTTTCTGCAAAGATGCTATTTGTGCAGCTAAAATTTCCTAATTACTAAGATCCAATTATTCTAATTTCACATGCAATCAACTTACTAAGTTTCTAACAGCTAGAAATTATAAAACCAACCGGAAATATGGTTAAAGCATTTCATCAAACATGTTGAGTGCGGTAAAATTAAAACGAAATAAGAGAATTCAAAGCTTAATATCAATGTGATAGAGAAGAGAACATAACTATTGTATACTTTAATTTAGTCTGAAAAAAATCCAAACCACTAACAAATCAAAGTTACTTATTGTAATAGAAATCAGAAGTTGCAGAGCTTTAAGCAGAGTATTGGTATTGTGTGAGCGTATTGTCTGGTCGCGGGTTTAGGGAACTCACGGCGGCGACAAAAGAGAGCAGTTCAACGGCTAGGTGGAGTGTGCGGGTTGGTCGCAGAGTTTGAAGCAGAGCAACGTGGCTTCCAGACGAACGCGAATGCGATCCCGAACGGTGAACGGCGAGTGAACGCGAACGGTGAACGCCGAGCGAACGTGAACGGCGAACAACGCGAACTAAGACGACGGCTGAACAAAGACGCGAACGTGAACGGCAAACAAACGGCGGCGGAAGCGCGGCTGAGCAGACAAAGACGACGGACGCCGAGCTGGAGGAAGCAGCTGCGATTGGTGACAGCGAACAGGAGTTGAAGACTTTGAGCACGAGGGAAGCTAGATAGACGGACGGACGGCGAACTTTGAGTGCGACGGATGGCGGCAGTATGCCACTCCTTGCAGCGGTGGCGTAGGCTTACAGTGCTATGGTTTTTGGGTTGAGTTATGAAAGAAAGACAGGGAGAAAGGGAGAAAGAAACGAAGGAGCTTCCGTTTATGTGTCCGGCCGGGTCCCGGTTCGGCCGTCCGGTTTTCAACTGATTCAACGGTTTTTCACCAATTTTTTTATTAACGATTTTACATATCTAATCGAACCGGTAATGTTGTCGGTTCGTTATTGGACCGATTCGACCGATCAATTCGGTCCGATTTTCAAAATCATGTCAGGAATTTATTACACTATCCGGATTTTTTTTTATTTGTCATTGGGTCTGACCGAAACAGCCCAATTTTCTTGAGTTGGTCCAAACTGACCTGAAATGAGAATCCATTTCCCTTTTTTTTTCTATATGTTAGACCAATATTTTTGTTAACCACAAAAAAAAAAAGAGAAGATAATAATTTTCTTGAATACATTCTTATTATAAATTATTTAATGTTTAACGGTAAATGGTATCAAATATCCATGATGAGATTAACATATCATCACATTTTAAAAATAAAAATATTATGAAATAAATTTTTTAAAAATATCTCAAACATTTTATTTATAATTATAAATATTGAAGTACTTCGTTAAAAAACATTTCAAAAGTTAATATTTAAATTAAGTAAATTAGTAAAAATAATAGAGTATATAATTTTTCTTCGATTGTCACATTAAAAATAGTAGTTATTTTTGTATTTATTAGTATTATTATTATCATCATCATATATAAAAATAAGGGATAAGTATTATTTTGGTCCCTTACGTTGAGGGTCGGAATCGAACTCATCTCTGATGTATCTTTTGATTTAAAATCATCCTTAACGTGTTTTTTTGTATTAAAATCGTCATTTTAATTTTTTCTGAACAAAAATACCCTCCACTACCACCAGCACCTTTTCTTCAATCTTTCTCTTCTCCTTTCACTACCACGAACATCATGATCTTCAATCATCTTTGAAAGCAAACCCAGTTACACAAACACTTAATTCCACTTGAAATCCCTAATTCCACAAACACCTAACAGTTACACTTGCAGTACACTGAAAGCAAACCCAGTTAACACACCAAAAATCCATTCAAATCAAAATCCACACAAAAACAAAGGTCTCATAGTGCAGAAAGTAACCAATTCCCCTGCAAGAACCAAGTGTCTTTCACAAATTCAACAAATCCAAAAATCAATTCAACAAATCCAGAAATAAAAAATTTAACAAATCAACCCAAATTCAACAACCAAATAAAAAAACAACAAATCAAAATCAGAAACAGAGGCAATCACAAATGTAGAAGCAGAGGCAGTTATCGAATCAGAAACAGAAACTCAAGCAGAAGCAGATGCAGAAGAAGAAGATGCCGATGCAAAAGCAGATGCAGCAGAAGAAGAAGCAGAAGAAGAAGCAGAAAAAGCATATGCAAAATCACCGGTGCTTGGCCACCCATCTCCAGCGGTGGAGACGGAGCGTCCGAGGACCGGCGACGCACTCCACCCTCGGATCCCTCTCTCTCCTCGGCCACCCATCACCCGCGGATCGACGACGGAGCATGCACGGATCAGCTCAGCCTCGAATCCCTCTCTCTCTCTCCTTTGCGCGCCGCCCTCCTCGCGTCATGCTCCTCTTCCCGGTGACGCACTCCACGGCTGCAGAAGCATGCATGAACGGTCCTCCCATCCACCAGCGCTCCCTTTCTCTTTCCCCTCTTCTCTTCACCCCCGTCGTAGCCCCTCTCCTTTCTTCTTTCTTCCGGCGACGGTGACGGCAACTCCAAGCTTCGCCGGCGCCGTCCCCTCTCCCCCCTTCCCCTTCCCCCTCTCCCAAAAGATACATCAGGGACGGATTCGATTCCGACCCTTAACATAAGGGACCAAAACAATATTTATCCCTAAAAACAAATATTACAAATTATATAATAACAATTTTAATACTCTAATCTGATAATTATATTAATACCTTAAAAAATAAAAAAGATAATATAATCGATATGACCATGTTATTAAGATAGGATAAGATTTTGAGTCAACTTTAATTCTATCTACAATTGAAAATATTTCAATTTTAATTTATCTGTTTTTAACCTATAGATATTCGATTTTATCTGTGAGTTATAAAAAAGATGCAATATTATTATATAAAAAAATATTAAATTATCAATATCGACTTTGAAACATATTTTATACCCTTCGTGCGTGTCAGAGAAACAATGTTTTCTGGTACTTATTGTGATCAACTTCTTGTATGTTCTCATTCAATATATACTTGGGTGAAATATTTCCTTTTAATCTTCTGACTGGTCTGAAATTTGTTATACATGCCCAATCTGTAAAAGGTTAAATTCTCAAACATATTTTTAAGGCTCAAATTAAAGTCTGTAATTAATATTGTTTATGAGTTTGCAGTCTAAACTCTAAACCATCTACCTAGAGTTTTTGATAGTGTCATTGAAAATGAGAATATGGTGCAATTGTGTGTGTAATGGGCTTTATAGAGAGGAGAATGAATTTTCTTCATTTTTTTAATAATTAATAGAATAAAATATGATCTTGTATTATTAATTTTATAAGTAAAATTCAGAAAAAATAAAAAAGAAGTATTGAAGAGTTAGAAATCATATTTTATTTTTTTAATTGTTAAAAAAATTGAAAAAATATATTTTTATAGGTAGATGAATTTTTTGGTGACCAAAATAGTAATGACCAATAATAACTAAAAATTGATCTATAAATAGAAGGTTAATATGTGAAATAATTGATTATTGTGAGAATCATTTTAAGAATACCCTTATGTGAATTACGTTAAAATAAATGAGATAATTTTCATGTTTTAACCATAATTTTTATTTTGGGCCTTTGACAACGTGGACAAAAAATGGAAAAAGCTAAGTTATAGGGCGAAAAAAAAAAGAAAAAATATAAATACATTGAAGGGGAAAAAAGAGATGAAAAAACTGTGAAGTTAATAAAAATGAGAAACTATGACATTAATTTAAAGTTTATGAAAAAAATTTAAAGTTTATAAAAAGAATCTTATTATTTTTTATTATATTTAAATTTCTGTAATTCAGTTCTAAACCAACAAA
>NC_029772.3:1565933-1568626 GCF_000817695.3 Arachis duranensis
ATATAAGAAGGAACAAGTTGAAAATTTAAAATAAAAATGTGTTGTATTACGAAGTTTCAAGTTTATTTTTTTATTTAAATATTCATATTGATAATTTGGTTTCTATTATATATTAGTTATATCTCTTAATTAATTTTTTTATAATTAAAATTTTGAGTATATATCCATTTTGGTTCTCAAAGAATTTTAAACTAGACATTTTAGTCCCCAACTAAAATTAATTACTCGATTGGTCCCTAACAATTAATTCTGTCAGTCACTTAGGTCCTTGGCTTCGTCAACTCTAACGGAAGACAAAATGGTCCCTGAAAACTCTAACATGAGACAAAATGATCATTGACAACTCTAACAAGGGACAAAATGATCCCTGACCCCTTTATTCGAAAACGACACTATTTTTTCCCAATTTTTATAATATCTCGCATAACCCTAACATTTATACTCTCGTTCTTCACCTTCACAGTCTTTTTTTCCATCTTTTCCTTCCTCCTCTTTAACTCCAAGATTAAGCTGTGGTGTAATTGTCATATGTGTCGCACCTACCTCAACATGTCATGGACCACACACTTCCTAAATCTTTGTGACTGGTACATCCACCTCCTCTGCACTTCACCCACCAAAACCATCAACTTTCACGTCTTTGATAACATCACATCCAACCCCGACAACGTCCACGACATCCTCAAGACCAAGTTCCACAACTACTCCAATGACACGCCTTTCTCCACTCTCCGACAAGCAATATAGATTGTTGGACATTAGGACATCATGAGAAGATTTTCCTTCGACATCATATGCAAATTCTCATTTGAAATAGACACCGAGTGCTACATTTCTTCTTTTTCGGAGTCCAAGTTGGCAGACAGTTTCGACCCCGCATCCAAGCTATTACAACGAGCAATGTCGCCGTTGCCGCTCATATGGAAACTAAAGTGATTACTGAACATTAGTTCGGAGAAGAAGCTGAAGGAAGCGATCGGAGAGGTGGACAATGTGGTCATGGAGATGTTAGGACAGAGGAGGAGGGAGATGGCAACGACAACGACGAGTCTTAAAAAATCAGACTTGCTGTCTAAATTCATGGGACCCGTTAAAGACGACAACTAGTTGAGAGACATAGGTATTATTTTCCTAAGTAAGAATTGGTTGAGAACAAGTTGAGGATTTTTTTTCTTATGAACATTAAATTTATAGAGTGTGCATTGTGTAGTTTAAAGTTACAATATTAGACTATTAGTGTTATGCGAGATATGATGGAAATTGGGAGAGAACAGTGTCATTTTCGAACAGAGGAGATCAGTGACCATTTTGTCTCCTGTTAGAGTTGTCAGGGACTATTTTATCCTCCGTTAAAATTAACAAAGTAAAGAACCTAAGTGACTGACGGAGTTAATTGTTAGAAACCAATCGAATAATTAATTTTAGTTGGAGATTAAAGTGTCCAATCTAAAATTTTTTAAGGACCAAAATGAGTATATACTCTAAAATTTTTAATTGAGTATATTTTTATTTTTTTAATTTATTCTTTTAACTGATATATCATTAATATTATTTATAAGCTCAACATTAAAAACTTAATGCTCCTAAATGATATGCTGATGAATTAAGAAATTCTTTCACAATTTCATAGATATATGGCAATGATTAATGAAAAAATTAGGAACTTAGTTCTCCTAATATAATAATATGCTGAATTGAGAAGTTTGTTCACAATTTTAAAAAATATTTAATTATTCTATTAGTTCTTATAGTTTTATTAAATTCATAATTAGATCTTTATATTTTTTTTAATTAAATCTTTACATTACTTTTAATTTTATAATTAAGTCATTACCTGTAAAAAATGTTAGAGTTAATAGAATATTTTATTGTGAACTAAAGTATGCACAGTATATCTTTAATCATATTTTTTTCGATAAAATATTCCATTAATTTTAACGTTTTTAACACAAAAATGACCTAATTACAAAATTAAAAATAATATAAGAATCCAATTAAAAAAATAGTATAAAAATTCAATTACAAATTTAATAAAACTAGAAAAATCACTCGAATATATAATTAAATATTTTATATATTCAAATTTCTATATTCATAATTAATTAATTTCCACTATATTAAGATTATATTGATTGATTCTTTTTATAAATAAAATATATATATAATTCATTACATTCAGCTGCAACAACCTCTTATTGAGTACTAAAATCTACATACAAATTGCTTCTACTAGCATCATTCCTAATCCCAATTCTAAGCTGAAGACGGTAAGTAAACTTCGTCGGGATGAAAGAAACAGTAGGACGACCATAGAGCTCTATGGGTGCGTGTATTTGTTGTTGTGACATTGCTGGTAGCATTGAATTCAAATTCTTCAAGCATTTAATTGGCAATTCTTCTCCTTTGATCCAATAATTACTACAGAAAAATGCCCTTAAAAATTACTGCAGAAAAAGTCCCTAATGAAACTCCTTTTCCCCTCATGAATTAATCACAGAGAAAAAAAATAAGAATTTAAACCAAAGTTATATACTACCCCATCTATATTTATGCTGTCCATTTTTAATTTCCTGATAAAATCTGGGTCGCAAAGGCCTTTGTGCCATCAAAGCTTATACCACTTTCGAAAACCCAATACGCCCTTGTACCATACATATATCAATCTTTTGCAACAATTGGTCTTCAGTTTGATT
>NC_029772.3:1569106-1573782 GCF_000817695.3 Arachis duranensis
ATTTGCAAGTGAAAAAAACGAAAAGGATGAAATACAATTCACTATAATTACATAATATAGTATACACATAAATAATTTTGTTTGAGAACACACTGTCTTTAGCCAGGGTGCTGAGCGCAAGTACCCCATTTTGCAGCTAAGTACTTAAAAAAAAAAACATAAAAATACTCCCATTATCGATATCTGTATTCATTTTAGGTGCTCGAAATAAACATAAAACTAAAGCAATATAAGAAATTAAAGTGGATGCTAAATAAATAAAGATCCACTTATTTATACCTTTTTCTTTTAGTACTGTTTATAACGAGTTTTTAAAATAAATACAATTTGATAATACTATTTTGAAAAGAAAACTCACGTACAGTTGAATAATTTAATAACATTTGATTAAATTATGGTGAAAATTCAGATGCAGTTTCACGTGAAATTGATAGTTGAGAACTGTTAGATGAAAATTTAGTCAAATCAATCTCAGTCAAATCATCTAACCACTCTCAGTTATAACTTCACGTAAAGTCGACTGCACCTGAATTTTCATCTTATTTTAATTATTAATTGTTTATAAGAAGAGAATCTGTAGGTGAATTTCCTCCTTATTTTGTGAAGAAAGGGATTGTTGTTCATGCGTTCCTGGTCAACGATACAGTGACGTTGAAAAACTTGGTCTTCTCCTTAGACATACTGTCAGTTAAGAGCGTCTGGTAGCGACTAAACACGTTTTCAATGATATCTTCACCGAAGTGGCTAACCAGCAAGGGTTCAGCAACGGCTCTCATGCACTGCGCCACATTGTATCCGCCATCGATGAGTGATTCGAATTCTTCCGATTCGGAATCCATGGCGTTCCAATTGTTTTCATAAGCATTCCAATTCACTTCAGACACCTCTAGGCGGTTGATGGTGAAGGATCCTTCGCTTTGAACTTCAAGTTTCACTTCCGATGGGGACGGTGTATATTGTGGGATGTTGAAAGCATCCATTTGCTCTTCTTTTATGATTCCCTGCAACACACAAAACAAACGGCTGCTTTTTTACATAAAGAAATTATTACATAATTAAATATATTTAATAAAATAAAAATTCAAGAGACTTAGTAAATATAAATATAAAATATATATTTTTTATTCACAAATATATATATAAATTATTATTAATCAAATACTAATCTAAAATGATAATATTTACTGTGCTGTAATGAAATCAGTTATATTTAAGTAATGTATTGTGTACCTCCAAGACCATTTGATTGAGAGCGGCAGCCATGAGTTCCCAAATGTAGCAACACTCCTTAGAAGATGGATCATCACTTCTTCTTCCCAAGAATGTTAAAACCATGACACCTCCTTCAACCACTTCCTCACCACGACACTTGAGAAAGAAAGAGAAGTCTCTTCGAAATTGTTCATAGTAAGCGTTCAGAACGTTTAAGGGGCTTGTGCTTGACATGTAAATGTTGCCCTTGTTGTTCTCTATTCCCTCAGGAACCTAGTTAATCACCAATAAGTTAGAGAAACATATAACGCTGCTTTATGTGTCCAATAATTTTGAATAAAAAAATTATGTATATCCCAAAATCAGTTATTATATAATTATATTAAATATATATTATTTAATTTATATTTTATAGTTTTATATATATTTTATACTATCTGATTTTAATGTACAGTAATTAATACTAATACAATTGATATTAGTAAATATTTTGGATCAATGTTTTTTTGTACTATTAGATTTAGGATTTAAAATTTAATATAAAATAATAAATTTTATTGATTATGTAGTCTTGTTGAAAAAAAAAATGACATAATTTTTAGGAATTAATATCTTAAGATATACTGCTTATTTATCAACAATTGAGGACTAAATAGTCTATATATATCACTTACAAAGAATGACGTCGTTTTGGAATTAAAAAACAAAAACTAGCATTTATTTATTGTGAAGAGATGTGTGTATTTAGTATTTACCCTAAAATTAAAAAAAAATATATAGGGAGCCAAATCAGTGAATGAAGTATTTGTATAATGTGTATAATAGGGTTTATGAATGTTCGATTCAATAAGATATCAGATGTTTATTATTTTTGGTATTGAGATGGTTATTCTAAATAGTATAGATGTATTGTGTTTAAAAAATTAGTAGTATTTTATTCTGGATGTTCATTTTTTAACTCATATTAGGCTAAATAAATAATTCATTATATGCATTGTACAAATACTCCATTGACTTCCTAGCAAAATTAAAAAAAAATCTATATATAGATACCTTAGATAGCCATTGAAGGCTGTAAGAGGCATGAACGAAATGAATACTTGTGTTTGCAAAAAGCCTGCCATAGAATGAACCTGGAGCTCCAAAGAGGAAACAAGGACCGCAACTATTTTTTTCAAACTTATTATTATTATTATTACTTATCATGAGATTCTGTTTGAAGCTGTCAAGGGACCTGAAAATGTTGTTGAAATCATTCCCTGGGAGATCATTCATGAACACATTGTATTCAGGGGAATTCTGGTTCAGCTCTCTGCAAAGATTCTCAATGGCTTTTATGATTTCTGTGACAACAAAGAAAGTGTTGGGGCCAGAGGAACACCCCAAGTCCGCAATTGATACGGTTCTTGGGATTTTCTTGTAGTACAGGCTGGTTATGGCTTCCTCTCTTATTGGTCTTGTTAGAGAAATCACCTTTTGCTGCATAATTAATAATAACATGCACATGATTAGACAATAATTCGAGTTTAATTTGATGTATTAACGATAAAAAAATTTTATAATTAAATAAAACTTACTAATAATATTTTTAAAATTTTTAATAAAATATATGTACAAATTAAATGTGGCCAATACAATTTTTCTAGAAAAAATATAATTATATCCATTTTTTTTAATACCTTCAGTATAAAAATTAATTTGTTTTAACCTAAAATCAGACACAAAGTAAATGCAGCGAACTTTAATTTTATCACTGTGTACCTGAACTAAGGAGTTATTTGCATAGCTTGCTTCTCCAATTCCTCCATTCATGCGTAGTACCTGTTCTACTTCCATTTTTCTGATATCTCTCTTACTCTCTCTCTCTCACTTCTCTTCTATCTGGGTTTTGTTTTAATTTCTTGCTTCGGTGCGTTCGTAGAAGTCCACACCACCCATATATATAGACGCGAATCCAAAGCCATTTCGTTTTCAATAAATAAAATAAAACAAAATAAATTCAAAAAATATTTATTTAAAATATGTTTCCTCAATACTAAAAATCAAGTAGAAACTCAAGTACAGTCGACTTTACGTGAAGTTGATAGCTGAAATTCATTAGATGAAAATTTAGTCAAATCAATCAAAACATTTAACGACTCTCACCTGTCAACTTCAAACTTCATCCGAGTTTCTACCAAAAATCAATTACCAATCAATAATATATATTATGTATTTATGAATATTTATATATGTATTATTTCACTTATTTTTTTAATAAAGTGATTAACCACCAAAATAATCCATCATTTCACAATAAAATAATTAAATATTATTTATGAAACTTAATTATAAATATAAATTTAGATATTAGATTATACTATTTATAAAATTTAATTATGAATAATAAAACTATACTATATAATCATACAAATAATTTTATTGGTGTAACTTTTTTTTTGTTGTCTATATAACATAACTATTTAACTTAATTTTGAAAGCAATCATCGGAACCTTCTCAATAAAAGCCAAAAACGATCAAAATCACTATTTTCTGAATTTTTAATGTTACGTCGCATATCAATAATATCGATGTCTACTAGTACATGGTATCTGGTACTTCTAACTTAATAAAAGATATTTCGTTCAACTTATCGGTTATTCTCGTATTTCAATGCAAAATTCAATCATTTCTTAACCAGCTTCTATCTTTATTCGATCCCCACACAATGGTAAGCACAAAAGCTGGTATAAAATACTTTTACTTATAAGATGGTATAATTGAATAACATATTTTAATAACGCTATTTTATAATCAATTCTTGATGTTAATCAATTGCTTAATTAAAATACAAATTAATAAATAATCACAATTATTATGAACCATAGAAAATATAAATAAAATTGAGTAGTTTTAGACTTATCCTCCGTCTTAATAAATGTTTATTTAAAAAAAAATTAATTTAATTTTAATACACTAATAATATAATTATATATATAATTATCTAATTATATCTATTTTTTAGAGAATCATTTATATAATTAATATAAAAATTAATTATTTTTATTAATGTGTATTATTTATGTAATTGAATGTACGTATAAAATTATTTAAATTAATTTTTTATTTGTTTCACAAATATTTATTCATTTAACAAATTAATGTAACATTGATTTTTTTTTTCAGTTATTCTCCTAATGATAGTTTTATATTGCTATTAATGATAGTTTTATATTACTTTTTAACTTTTAAGATTTGGTTGACAACAACTATCCTAAAAGATGCTTGTTAAAAATGTAAAATGGAAAAGTTTTCATTAAAAAAATTACTTATATATTTTTAATATATTATTAAAAATATCAAAAACATAAAGTTTATTATTCTTTGTTCAAATAAATGTTTAAAAGTATAGATTTTAAGAAGATGAATATTCTAATAAAAATTTTATAATTGTCTTCGTCTAAAAATATTTTTTTAATTCTTA
>NC_029772.3:1574173-1576177 GCF_000817695.3 Arachis duranensis
AAAGTTATAATTTATTGATATAGAATTATAGATTATATTTCTATTATCTGAATCAGTTTGTGAGTTTGAACCAGCCCGTGAGATTTTGTTGAGTTGAGCTTGAGCTTGCGAAACATATTTGATTGTTAATAAATTTAACCGTGAGTCAAATTTAATTTTTGTTAGCCGAATTTAAATTTAGTCTAACTTGACTCTATTCGACTCACTTCCAACACTAAAAAGACCGATTACAATTACAAGATATTTGTTGCTTGTATGTGTAGCGTGTGTGGCTATTAATGGTTCAGAATTTCAGATCCCATTTGCTGTCCTCGAAAACATGCATTATTACCATACGCGTTGACGCTAACCACTGAAAATTTGGAGTATCTCAAACCATGATTTGATGATTTTTTTTTTCCGTTGAGTACGAACGGCCCCTCCTGTAGTCTAATAAAAATTATAAAATGACACTTAACAAATTTCTTTTTGTTGTAATAGCACAATGCTATTGAGTATTGAGCACGATATTGCAATATTTGTTGATGTAATAGCACATGAATACAATTTTGCTGTAACATGCGATATTTTTTTTGGTGACTAAATAGAAAAGAAAGAAAAAAGAGACAAAACCAAATTAATTGGCTAGGGTCATATCTAAATCTATTAGATGTTGAAGCTCACTCCATGGTTGACTCCAATTCGAGTGAATGTCCGCGACAGAAGCAGCTGCTTTAGCCATACAATCTGCAACACTATTTGCAGTCCTCTGAATTAAAAGAATAGAGACTCTCCAATTCCAATTCATAACCTCCTGAATATGCTTTGCCAAATCCCATTCCGGAATATCCTTACTAAGCATTCTTTGGTTTACCAAGAAAAGAGCTTCTAAACAGTCTGTTTCACAAATAACCTCACGAAATCCACTCTCCCAAGCAAGAAATAAACCTCTCCAAATTGCATACAATTCAGCAAAAAGAACACTGCACACTTCGACTTTTCCAGTGCAACCTTTCAACCAACATCCATCAGGATTGTGAATAATACAACCAAAACCAGCATAGCCAGAAGGAGCAAACCAACTAGCATCACAATTCAATTTAACAGAATGAACTGGAGGTAGAACCCAATGCAAACAAAGTGAAAGAGGAGACAGAGATTGATGCATAGCAAAAATAGTGTGAAACTCCCTTACTGAACTACGAATCAAACTCACCACTTTACTAGTACTCCATGAATCATCTATATTAAATAAGTCATGATTTCTGCTTCTCCAAATTTGAGCACGCTTATTGAGACATCAATATGGTGAATTTACATGGAAAATTTGCAAAATTATAACAATCAGTATTGTCGTGAAACATTTTTTTTTCTTTATAAATTTTAAGTTGATCTAAAAATAATATGAATGGTTATGTTATTAATACATCTTTTAAAAAAAATTCTCTTGAATTTATTTTAATTTTTATATAATTTTTTTAAATTAATAAAATGAAGCACATAAATAAAAAATAATTATATTTTTAATACGTATTATTATTTATTATCTCAACAGGTTTTATTTTATTTGTATTTATTTTGCATAAATATAAGAAACCATAGTATTTGCGCTAATTCAAAGATTCCTTAGAGAGAGAGTAGTGTATATATAAAAACGATTGTTATTATTGACAAAACGTGGTATCATTAAAATACGTCAGTAGCATGAAATCAGCTTCTTACCGCAGCATGGCAATTATTTGTCCTATTATTATTTTATTTTTTTTTTTCTGGGCAAATCAACTTGAACTATCTATCCTATCTAGGACTGAAAATGAGTTGAATTGGATTGAGTTAGATCAAGTTTAAGCTCGACTCACGAAAATTGAACTTGACTCACTTTCGACTCATTAATAATCAAGTCTATTTCTTAAATTCAAATTAAGCTCACTGAAAACTCACGAGTTAGTTCAAATAATAAGAACATAATCTATAATTTTATATCAATAAATTATAAGTTGTATATTTTAAAAAAATTAAAAAGAT
>NC_029772.3:1576299-1585821 GCF_000817695.3 Arachis duranensis
CAAGTCACGAGCTAATGAACTCAATTACAGGCTCAACCTTGGCTCATCAGCTCACGAATTCAACTTATCGAGTTATTAATAAGTCGAACTCGAGCTGGCTCATGAGCTAACTTATCTATCTCACCACTACTCGACCGAACATCATGTATGTCACTCAACAATTAAGTCAATTTATGACATCTCCAATTGAATCTCATCTTCAAGCTGCCAAGCATGTGTTATGATATCTGAAAACTAGTTCCGACAAAGGACTTTTTTTCCCAAGAGAATCAGAAATTCAGCTTCTCAGCTTCAGTGACTTTGATTGGGCTGGATGTCCTGACACTCGGTGATCTTTAACAGGTTATTGTTTCTTCTTAGGCAATTCTTTAGTCTCTTGGAAGACCAAGAAATAAACCACCTTTGTCCGCTCATCCACTTAAACAGAATATCATGCACTTGCTAACACAACTTGTGAACTTCAATGGATACTAAATATGTTACAATTTTTACGCATCTCTCCTATTCGCCTACCAGTTTTATATTGTGATAATCAGAGTGCTCCTCATATTGCTGCTACCCCGATTTTTCATGAACAGACCAAACATTTAGAGATTGATTGTCATAGAAAAAAAGCTCAAATTGGAGTGATGAAACTTCTCCCCATTCCATCTTCTGGGCAGCTAGCTGACATTTTCACCAAACATTTATCTTCTCAACCCTTTCATCTTAATTTAAATAAGAGCAATGCTAGGGAACCAAAAGGGTATTAGCAAAAAACCAGCAAAATCTCTACGAGTTAATATATATGGATGTTTCTTCTACTAAGTATCAGAATGTTTCTTTTTCATACTAAATAGATGTTCTTTTATATATTTTTCGATTTTTTTGTATTGCAAATGTAAATGTCTCTATTTCTTTAAGAATTTCATATTTTTTTTTAAATTTTATAGATATTTAATTATTTTTACTAAAATATAATTAAATGTTTCTTTTGTTAAGTATTAGGATGTTTTTTTTCATATTAAATGAATGTTTTTTGAAGATGGACTATTACTCCCATATTGTTGTTGTTGTTATTCAATGAAGCGCATACTGTCCCTAACCTGTAAGAAACAAATTCAATTTTTTGGAGATAGTGGGGGTTCATCGGCAATCATAATCACTACTTCAAGATGCATAGAGACGAATTTAATTTTCCAATAATGCCAAAATAACACTAAGATATCATCTTCCACAAACAATTCAAACAAATTAATTCGCTTAATAACCTTGGGAGTGGCTCCAGCAGCCCTCACAGTTGCCACAGTCACAGAGATTTCCGCCCACTCCTCTCCCTGGAAGGCCGGCATTGGGATGTCCTCATTGACCTCTCCGCCGCCGCCAAACTTGCCGGCGTTGACCTCGGCATCTACCTCTCCCTTGTGTTGAAACAGTTGTTTTGGATGCGCTTATTGAGAGTGTCGCAAAGAGCATGGAAGTCGGCGGCGCTTCCAACAGCATTGGAGAGAGAGAGAGAGATGTGTGTGATTGTTGGAGGTGGGTAGATTAATATGAGAGAGAAGATGAAGACTTTTATAGGTTTTAATTAGGTTAACTTAATTAATTTTAAATTTTTTAAATTATTATTAATATAAATTAATATGATTTTGTTTAGTTTTTGATTGATAATCTTTTGTTTCTATATACTTTTTCTTTAAATAAATTTAGTGTTCTTCACATCTTTCATCCTCTAACTTGGCGCAAATTCAGTTATAATTTTAGTTTTTATTATTATCTTATCTTTATCTTATTTTTATTTATTTTTATCTTATCTTTATTTATTTTTATTTTTTATAAATCAATGCTCTATATATATATTTAGTGTCACCTTCATAGTTTATAATTTTAATCATTTAAGAATTAATCAAATTTCTTCATCTTTTCTTTCGTTTTATTAAATATGAAAGAAAAATAATGTTTAGAAGAAACTGATGAAATATAAATAAATAAATTTAACTTCACAGGATCGGATGCGAAGTTAGAATTTTAATCACAGTAAAAAGGAAAAGATCGAGAAAACATAACTTAAATAAAAATGAAATGAGAAGTGTAAGGAACATTTAATTTTTCTTTTTTATATCCAAATTATTTGTATCAATATGGTAGGATGTTTAGAATATTTGATAAATAGTTCAGATCCCTTTTTCATGATCTTAAGAGTTCTATTTATAAAAAATTTTAAAAATTAAAAGTTACAATTATATCTTAATCCTAATAACGAAATTTTTTTTTTGTAGTAATTAAATATAACTGTTTGTTAAAATCCTCGTAATGTTGTCCAAGACCAAGCGATTAAAACTTTATTCACATTTGATAATTACACTAACCATTTAATTGAAGTGTAGTTTATGTTTGGTTTAGCTTTTGTAAACTGAAATTAGGTTTAATTTGATTATATTAAAATTGATTTTGATTAAAAATGAGTTTGTTTTAACATACTAATTTATGTTCAGATATTTTGATTCAAAAGTAATTATAATTACTAAAATATTATTTGAATAACAATAATTAAAATTAATTTTAAATGTAAAATTACTAAAATGATAAAAATTAGATTAAATTTTTAAAATTATTATTTTAATAATTTTTATATTATAAAAATTTAAATTATAATAAATTACACATAATATTAAATATATATACACATAATTGATAATGTCTAATAATTATAATCTATATTAATAAAAAGAAAATAAATTTATAAAATTAAACAAAAATAACAATAAAATACGGAAAATAAAATGAAGATAGAAAATGAAAGATAATTAAAAAATAAAATAAAGATGATCTTATATGTAAAAAATATAAAGAAGATGAAAAAAGATAGTTAAAAAATAAAAAAAAATGATTATATATGTATAAAAGAAAGAAGATGAAGAAAGATAGTTGAGAGAACAAATTTTGCTATCAATTCTCAATGATAAGAATTGAAAATAAAAATTACAAAATATTACTTTAAGTAAACGTAAGTTTGTGGGTAAAAATTATATTAAAAAAATAAAAAAATATCTAAACAAATTTGGTCTAATTTTGAACCTTAAATCAAACACAAACGCAATCTTCGAACCAAATTGTATATCACTATTACATAATTGACTTTTACTAATATTTAAAAAATGTTACCAAATTATATTAAAATATTATCTATATATATTAGTAGCATTTTAACAAATGTTAAATATACTATATGTTACTAAAGAGTTTTATTAATATTTTTTAAAGATTTAATAACATTTAGTAAAAATATTACAACAGATCTTTTATAGTAATATTATGAAAAATGTTATAATATATTTTCTTTGGTAACACTTAAATAAATGTTACAATAGATATATTTTGTAACACTTAGAAAAATGTTACCATAAATAACTTTTATACACTTAATAAATATTACAATAGATATTTTATGTCACATTTAAAAATTGTTACTATAGATATTTTTTATAACACTTAAAAAAATGTTACCATAGATATTTTTTATAACACTTAAAAATATTACAAAAGATCTTTAGTAACATTTTTTTAGTTATATTATACTATTTTTTTTATATTTTCAATAATCATTGTGCAAGATTGTTTCGTAATGCAAATTAAATGAGAAAAAAAAATACTTATAAAATACACTAAACGATGAGGGTAAACTACATGTGGTACATCTTCAACTTCATCTAGCACAATTGAGGATGTTCCCAGTAGAAGTAGAAGGATAGGCATGTCAGATGGCAATTTGTCTAGCAAAGTCAAGAGAACAGCTCTGCGTTGTTCATGAACTTGTAGGATTATGAAACCAATCAAACTCAGGTAACATTGAAGCAGCCCCATAACATAAATGAACACATGCGTACAAAATATAAATTTTGGGCAGGGAGATCATTTCCATTTAACATGCAAATAATTAAAATATGAACTTACAGTTTTTCACCAAACATCAAATTGTGGTAAATAGAGAATTGATGGTGTAGTTCTTCTAGCTTCACCAAATATGTATACCAATGCCTTCTCTGGTGTCTTAGCACTGGGATCTGACAGCAGAGATGAAAGTCCTAATGAAAGTTCTTGTTAAGATATAAACAAGAAAAGTATTCACTTATTAAGATATAGAGAATAACAAATCCAACAATGCAAAGCAAATATATATTCTTCTCGCTGCAAATAAATCACAGGAAGAAAAAAGTAATCATCATAAATAATAGATAGCATAGCTGGAAGGACAGTTTCTCCATTATCAGAGAAAAGTCACACACCTTGTCAATATTGCTCAAATTTAAAGAACTCTTCAACAAAACACAGTCAAAATAACAAATTGAAAATAATATCAATACCTTGACTTTCAGAGCCGTTAGACAACTAATTCCAACTGCAACAAGATATTCCTTTTCCTCTCATAGTTCTTGTGTTTTTGAGCAAATTTTACTAAAAATACTGCAGAGTTTAAGTATTTAACAACCACATCTTAGCAAAGAGTAAGACACCATAAATTTCATTAATTAAGAAAATTACACCTGAAAATGTAGAAAAGCACAAGATAAAAAAGCTAGCAGAACAAACCTTACCAGAATTGACAACAACCAGTGACAGGTAGCGTGCGGTGAGTGCGAGCAAGAGAAGAATGATACTAGAACGACTGAAATGAGTGAGGGGAAGCATAATGAGACTAGAAGACTGAAAAAAGACAATGAAGATGGCGAGGCGAGAGTGAGTGAATGTGGGGGTCAGCAAAGAAAAAATACAAAACTTTCAACAAAGAAGCGAGAATTAGAAGAAACGTTGAAAAATGATAACCAAGATATGAAGGGAAAAATTGAACTTACATTAACAAATTCAATTAATATATGAGAGTGTATACTTCTAAAACTTAGAACCATCCAAGATTCACCATCTTTCTAGTTTAATGAAAATGCTAATTGTTACTTCTTGGATTTCTTTAGTGCTTTACACAAAAGATATATATTTGACTATTTAAATTAAAAAAAACACCATACATAAATTACAACTATGGCATAATCATAAGTTGTAATACTCACTGGGTAGGCTGAAATATTGTAGCAGATAGAGCATTAGGTGCTGTTGCTACTTTCTCTCTAAGACCCTAAACATTTCAAATACATTATAAGTGTGGAAATTTTAGTTATACAAAATGAATTTCTTGTTCTTTATTATTATAAACAAGTTTAAAACATTGAAACGCACCCTATGATCATATTAGAATAATGTTACTCTTCTTCTGCAAGCAATTTTTTTGGAACAAAATAAAAAATAAATCATCATTACGTTGTTAGAAAAATATATAGTAGTAGTGTATATTATGTCATTACGTCATTTGCACTGCAGGTGATCTATGAATCGTGAAGGAAAGAGCTGCATCGGTGGTGAGAGAGAAGGGGCTGCGCAATGAACTGCGAATCGCAAGGGGAGAAGAACTACGATGGTGACGGATCGTGTAGGAAAGGACTGCGGCAGTAGTGACGACATCGCAAATTGTAACAAGCACGGCAATACGGTGATGACAGACTACAAATCGCGACGAAGAAGACGCTGTGATAGTCAATAGCGCTGCGAATCGCGACGAAAACGATATTGCGGTGATCGACAACGCTGCGAATTATGAGGGAGGCATTGCAGTGGTTGGCGGCATTCCGGCGCAAGTTCTAAGCGCAAAGATAGTCAAAAAAGGGTGAGAGGATATGATTAAGAGATTGCGTGACTTCTTCTTGATTCACGTTATAAATATTTACTGTATTACAATTCTAATTTTCAAAATTTTAATTAATGGATATTAATATATTTTTAATTTTAATTAAAAAATAATAATTAATTATTATTGTTAATTGTTGATAGATTAATTTTTTTTTCTCCAATATTTTTTTCTAACACATATTACCCGTACCAACCACACATTTGACATTATATATATATATATATATTCAATATCAGTTACATAATTGAATTAACCCATTATGCCCGTACCAACCATTTTCTGGAATATTAATGTCACCTGATCTTGATCACGTAACCGTGTCTAGATATTATCGAACATGACTACGGATCTAATAATCTAACCCTTGACATTTTTCTTCAACGAACCGATTATTGTCCATATCCTGGAATCCTTTTTCCGGTCGAGGACTTCTTGTAGTTTTGTACCCCCATTTTCACAATCCCGAGATTCCTAATCTAGAGGAAATTCAGAAGCAAAAATCAATATACGCTCTCTCCAGTTTCATAAATCAATATACCTAATCAAGATACTCGCTGCATCGACCAGCCTCGAAAAATGTGGCTATCGTATCCAATCTATGAATGTAATGCGAATGGATAAAATTTTAGGTTATATAGTCCTATTTTTGACATGAATTTTAAATGTTTCGAATAAAAAAATGATTAAAATAAATTTAATTAATTTTAAAAACTTCACTGATTTTTTAAAATTAGTATACGATAATTTGTTATAAGTTTTATGGTTTAGTTTGCAAAAAATCAATGTATTATAATAAATAGTTACAAATTTTACGATAATAAGTATTAAAAATAAAAGTGGTTCTTTATTAAAAAATAGAAAATATAATTAAAAGTAATAAAATATTAAATTTAAAAGTCGAATAAAGACTAAATTTTGTTGTACAAATAACTTTTTTTAAGATATAACTATAAAGTATAAATATTTGTGATCGTATCTAAATTAAGCCATTTATATACTCATTGACTATTTTGGTTTCAATTGCCAAAATATTAATTTATTCTTTGAGATAAATACTTATTCAACTCACTAACTAACTAACCAGAATAAAGGGTGCCATGTAAATTTGACTTGACTTAGATTAATTTTAAAACACACAAGAATAGACGTACGAAATAAAACAGTGGTATAAAAGTATAAAACAATCCAAACAAAGAGTCATTTGGATAATAACTTGTTATGAATAATTTATTAAGGAGCTAATTAATTTGTTTGATTTGCAAGCTCTACATGCAATACACGATGTAGGAGTGACATAATCAAATGTTGTCGTGAACAACATATGTTATTTTCGTGTGATCTGTTTTGATGTATCCACATAAGGCATGCTTTTGCTTAAAACAGTTGGATACTCTTTGAACTTTGAACTTTCAAGATTATAGATAACAATAATATTTTGTTGCAAGTTTTTATGACCACATAATCCATTTATATTGGATCCACGGAGTAAATTAAGCATAGGAAAATCGAAGCATGTTACATAAACAATAAATAATAGAGGCAATTATTGATCAAAGTTTTATGCTGAGCTAACCTTGTTAGACGCAATTCATGTGACGTAATGAGTAGCCATTTCATCCTTTTGCATTACAACTCAATAAATGACATTAATGACATTTCTTATCAAATTTATTTAGATTGATGTATTTAATAAATCTCACATAACAAAAACAAAAAAGTTATGCTACGTGTATATCAAAATCAGTCACTAAAATTAGTCATCAGTATAAAAATATATATTAGATTATTGGAATATAAATACACATTAAAAATAAATTAAACTACACATATAGTTATACATAAATACATTGGTGGCTAATTTTAATGTACAAATAATATTTTTGAAACAAAATTATATTGTGTTTATGGAATATTTCTCTTTTTCAATTACTGGAAGGAATTGTTAAAAAATAAAGCTGGCATATTCACGAATATGTTGTGATTGTTATTATAACATACTAATAAATATATTAAAAAAATAAAATAATATAATAATATATAGAATTAAAAAAAGAAATATGATGTATTTAATATTTTTTAAAATTTATTTTATATTTAGTCAATATTAACCAATTTTCTTTCACATTAAAAATATTGGTATGCCAGCTTTAGAAAAAATATTTTTCTATAAGAGGGTTCCACTTCATTCTAGTATCATGATATGATTATTCATGCCGCTTCTTTTTATTAGCTTAAACTTTTAAAAATAAGTGATATCATGACATAAAAATAATATAAGAAAATATGCTTGCTTATTTAGTGATTTGCAAGAACAAGACATATTACACAGATTTATTACGTACTTTTCACGCGCTTTATAATAGACTTTTAAATCAATCTAAATCAATTAACGCGTGAATGTGTAGCAGGCCTGTATTGCATATATGTTCCGTTTTCTTTTACTTTTAAATTTGTCTGAGCTAAACCAAAAGAGAGGAATACATGAAACTTTATTTCAAAATTCAAGATACAAAGTGAAAGATCTTTTAATGCCATATACATAACAAAGTACGTGATACGGCATATGATGAGTCAGCTAATGAAAGTTACAAAGAATAAAATCCAACTTTATTTCACTCAATATGAGAAGCAAGTAGTGTTTAATTCTGAAGTAGAGTGATCATTTTGGTGAACCAGGAGGGGAGGGATATCCACTGAGGAATGCTAAGATCAAGTTGAAAGCCCGTTCTGGCTGCCAGCTTGGAACCATATGCCCTGCTCCTCTCACTGTCGCAAATACCAATCCTTTGTATTGCACCGCATATCCTCCAATCTATTATAAATTACAATCTTGGTCATTTTGCTCCAAACTAATTTTATCCAATTTAGAGGGTAGATAGGTAAATAAAAATATAAACTAGAAAAAAAAAAACTATACCATGCACGTCCAATTTCAACTGTTAATCAACCATCTATAATACGCAGGTCATTTTAATGTAATGAACTATAAGACCTTACGAGAACCATTATCACAAAAGGTAGCTCATATGGTGAGAGAGTCTAAGGTCTTATAAGCTGCTTTTGGAAGGAACCTTCGCATTGAGACATTCAGACGGAGGCGTAGAAATTAAATTAAGTTTTTGTATTATTTTTTGTGTAAAATATAATAATTGTTCCAGTATTATATTTAGTTTAAGAAAAATGTAGAGATCGAATGATAAATTTAAAATTTAAAAAGTTAAATGAAAATATTTTTAAAAAGAAATATTATTATAGTTTTAGTCTGTATTTTTAAAAATTTCAGACATAATACTAAATTTCAGTCCTAATTTCTAAAAAAACACTGCCATAAGATTCTTTTTTTGGTATTGGCCTTTTGATGTGGGACTTTTTTTAAGTGTTAGTCCAAACTCATAACATATTTTTTTTAGAGTTCTACTTTGTGGAGGGAGATGGCAGAAGTTATTAGAAGAACAACAAAAGAAAGTTTTGGTGAATCTAAAGGAATAGGACCAAGAGACAAGGAGTCCTGGTGGTGGAATGCGAGTATACAAGAAAAGATAAAAATAAAAAGAGGATGCTTTAAAGAGTGGTCTTAATGCCGCAATGCAGATAACTGGGAAAAATATAAGGCGGCTAAGAAAGAGACAAAAGTGGCTGTAAGTGAAGCAAGAACAAGAGCATATGAGGGTCTCTACCAGTCTTTGGGCACGAAAGAAGGAGAAAAAGGTATATATAGAATTGCAAAGAGCCGGGAAAGAAGAACGAGAGATTTGGATCAGGTTAAGTGCATAAAGGATAAGGATGGAGAGGTGTTGGCTCAA
>NC_029772.3:1585838-1586361 GCF_000817695.3 Arachis duranensis
CCTTGGTCGATTATGCACAAGGGAAGAAGATCAAAACTTTGACTACTATGGAAGGATTCGAGACTTCGAGGTAAAAGAGGCTCTAAAACAGATGAAAAATGGCAGGGCAGTAGGACCTGATAATATCCCGATTGAGGTTTGGAAGGGTCTTGGAGGAAAAGGCATCAACTGGTTAACCAAGCTTTTTAATGAGATTTTAAGGTCAAAGAAGATGCCTGATGAGTGGAGAAATAGCACCTTGGTACCTATCTACAAGAATAAGGGGGATATACAAAGTTGCGAAAATTATAGAGGGATTAAGCTTATGAGTCATACTATGAAGTTATGGGAAAGGGTGATAGAACGGAGGTTGAGAAAAGAGACGCAAGTAACAGAGAGCCAATTTGAATTTATGCCAGGCAGATCTACCACTGAAGTGATATACCTATTAAGAAGGATGATAGAGAGGTATCGTAGTAATAAAAGGGATCTACACATGGTGTTTATTGATTTGGAAAAAACGTATGATAGGGTACCAAGGGAG
>NC_029772.3:1586406-1626392 GCF_000817695.3 Arachis duranensis
CTGTGCCATGGTGCATGCTTTTTGCCGATGATATCGTCCTTATGGGAGAGTCAAGGGAAGACCTAAATAAGAAGTTGGAGTTATGGAGAGAAGCTCTAGAAGTGTATGGTCTGCGCATAAGCCGTAGCAAGACGGAATATATGGAATGTAAGTTCAGTTTGAGAAGGAAAAACCACAATATAGCGGTGAAGATTAGAGAAAACATCCTAGAAAAAGTTAAAAGTTTTAAGTATCTTGGGTGCATCATACAGGATAATGGAGAGATTGAACATGATGTAAATCATAGGATCCAAGCAGGTTGGTCAAAATGGCGGAGTGCATCTGGTTTTATATGCGACAAAAAAGTGCCTTTAAAACTTAAAGGTAAATTCTATCGCACCGCTATACGACCAACTATGCTGTATGGTACGGAGTGTTGGGCGGCTAAAGGGGAGCACGAACATAAGCTGAGTGTGGCAGAGATGAAGATGTTGAGATGGATGAGTGGTCATACGCGATTGGATAAAATAAGGAATGAAGATATAAGGGAGAGAGTTGGAGTAGCACCTATTGTGGAAAAGATGGTTGAATCGCGTCTCAGGTGGTTTGGACATGTGAGAAGAAGACCGATAGAACATCCAGTCAGGAGGGTGGATGAGATGGAAGATGGACAAAGGGCGAAAGGCAGAGGAAGACCTAAGAAGACCATCCATGAGGTGGTCAAACGAGATCTACATGTAAACGGTCTCTTTGTAGACATGATACATGACAGAGCACAATGACGTCGTTTGATTCATGTAGCCGACCCCACTTAGTGGGACAAGGCTTTGTTGTTGTTTGTTTACTTTGTGACACTTCACTGATGAGTTGCATGTCACTCAAACTTTTTTCTATAGTAGTAATAAGATTGTTGGATCAATCTATATTCCAATTGTGATTACTCAAACTAAGATGTTTGTTGCCTTAAATTAGAGTTTATCTGTTTCTAGAATCGAATATGTATGGTTGGTAAACAAATATTCAGCTTGCAAAATGATGCAGTTGCTCGCAGTTATTGCAATGCAAGTGTAGACTGTAGAGGGTATTACAACAACAATATGGCAAATATAATTGGTATTTGTAAACTGTAATTTAAAACCATGTCATTCTTTTCCTTTTATTAATTAATGGGTCAGGAAATTACACGTAAAACTTAGGAGTGAGAAAAATGTAATGATTGCATACCTCGTTTTCAGAATACCATGGATACCAAGGGGTCACAATAGGGAGCTTGAGGACGTTGAGTGCATATCTGGTAGCTGTGACTGACACTCTTGAATCTACATCACCACTGTAAAAAAAAAAGACCATTTAAATTTAGGATTTTGCAAAAAAGAAAAAAAATGATAACTTTCACAATTCATCATTTTGTTCATGTCATATCGAACTAATTATTCATAAAAAATACATAGTATTCGAACTCCAACACTTGCTTTAGCGGACGAGTGAGCTGACCACTCAACCAACCCAAGTTGTTTAATCGCTAACTACTTTGATAGCTGATGTTGTGCGCTATTGCATTTTTGTTTCACCCTAACATTTATGGTTCACGAGATATTCTTATACAAAACAAGTTTGGTACATGATTTTTGAACAGACTCAAAAAATTTGAGAATGATATATCAAAATAAAAAAGATTTTCATCCAAAGATTTTGTGGGTTCAAATTTAGTTTGGAATTGTTTAGTGGTTGTAAGAATTAGAATGACATTGAACTTGCCTGTATATCCAGACATTAATATTGTGGTCGATGAGCTTCTTGATGAGGGGTAGGACTGTAACTGGGCTGTCCTTCCACTGAAAAAAACTATAACAAGACAGAACTGGGTCAGAATAATAATGTAATAAAGGATTCAAAGTTACGATTATGCCCTTTCATAAAATATTCAAATTTACCTGCAGTGGCTCCATTGTGTGGGTTTTGCATGAAGAGCTTCTTGGACCTCTGGCCTATTTAGATAGGCTTGCACGTACACATCAGAGCATGGGTCGAAATTGTATACCTTGCAATATAAATAAAATCGTTTAATACGTGGTTTGAGAAGTATAGATTATAAATAAATAAATAAAATAAGGCAAAATATATAACTTACAGAGCCAGTTTGAGAAGGTTTGAGAGAGGTGTCGTGACAGAGTGGTGCGTATATATTATAGGAGTCAATGGGTCCTTTCTCAGCGAAGGCATTTCTTGTTGCATTGATACAAATAGAGGAAATGGGTTGATGGGGTTTGAAGTCACAGTATGTCTCAATGAGCTCATGAGTTTGGTCTGAGTTCAAAGCATGAGTCCAGAGGTAATCAAATAACCCCTTTACACCAGTAAAATCATCAACCCATGGGTTCCCAATCTGAAATTTCAAGCGTGTGTATTAATGCTCATCCCGCTAAGGAATGGAGTATTCGTACGATGTATACAATGAGCTATTTATTTGGCCTAATATAAGTTAAAAAATGAACATTCAGTATAAAATACTTCTCATTTTTCAAACACAATACACCCATATTATCTATAATAATCATTCAGATACCAGAGATAATAAACATCTGATAACTTATTGAATCGAATATTCCTAAACCCCCATTGCACACATTATACAGATACTCCATTAACTCCCTATACTTCCTCTGATTAAAATGACAGAAATGTCCTTGGTAAGAAAGTTAAAAGCAAGGTATGCAGTGTGCAGCTTAAAGGTAAATTTGGAACTTACAGCAATGCCTTGAAGGTTGATAACAGATTGGTTGGCAATTTGTCTGAAAAGATTGTTGACAACAATAGTATATGCAAGCTGAGGCACATAGTGACCGGCATAGCTCTCGCCAGTGATGTAAATTTCACGGTCTTTGTACTCTGGAAACCGGTCTAGCCAGTTAACCAGGAACACGTAGGCATCCTTTGCAGCAGCCTTGTCACCGGAAGTAGGGAAAAATGTTTGTGAGTCATTTTGTGTGTACGAGAATCCCACTCCAGCAGGGGATTCCAAGAACAGAACATTAGCCACTGCAATTAATTAGATCATTGTTAATTAGAAAATAGTATCATTTGAGTGATGATTGTGTTACTCAGCTGCAGTTAATTTTACGTAAAGTTGATAGTTGAAAACTGTTAAATAAAAATTTAATCATATTTAACACCTCTCAATTATCAACTTTACGTGAAGTCGACTACACTTGAATTTTCGCCTTTATTCTTATGTGTGCGGTATTACATGACTGTTCTCTTCTAATAGCATCTTCAATCAAATATTCTTGGGTATTCCTTAAAACTTATAAGAAGCAAATCGATTTATATTAAAATTGATAGATAAAATAAAATTAATCTTATTTTTAAAAAGTAGTATTATTTTTAGAGAAAATTAATAAAACTTTATTATTTATATAAGAATTTTTTTTAGGTAAAGTATATTTTTTATTCTTGAAATTTAACCAAAGTTTCAAAAATATTCCTAAGTTTTATTTTATTTCAATTTTGTTCCAAAATTTTTCGATTTGCATCAAATATACCACCGACATCAATTTTGTTATATTGGTCTTAAATTTTTTGAAAATTTAGCCGCCAAAGGTATATTTAATACAAATAAAAAAATTTTAGGTCAAAATTGAAACAAAATAAAACTTAAGGATATTTTTAAATTTTTTACCAAATTTCAGAAATAAAAAATATATTTTATCCTTCATATAACTACTTTAATAAATAATTTAAATTTAATTAAAACTGAACATTAGAATGACAAATTTTATATTTAGTTTTAAATTACTATTTATGATGTATGGTTTCACAGATATTGATATGATATTTTACAATATCCACAACGAAATTAAAATTAAAACTAGCATTAGAGTTATCCTAAAAAAATTAAAAGATAAAAAGACATTATGACTAAATTATCCTACTTAAATAAAATACAAAGAAAATTATTAAAACTAATTGATAATTATTATTTTATGTTATAAAAAATTTAATTACTCAATTCTGAAAAGTTTTATTATTTTTAAAGTTGATTATTCTCTTGAAAATATATGTAAAACATGCATAAATATATATAGAGTTGATCACTTATTTCTAGTATTTATAACTAAGTTGTTAGCAATAGTTGTCTATTTGAGTTGTTAACCAAGCGTTACTAAATAAAAATAAAAAAACAGAAAGACATAAGAAAAACAGAGGTTATCAACAAACAACGAATAAATTACCATTTGTATCCATAAAAGATATAGACATTAACAAATGTATCTATATAAGAATAAAACGACTTTTACAGAAAATAGCTTATGTATGCCAAAAATATTCTAACAGACTAATTGTATAACCAACATCCGAATATTTTTAACACACGAAAGCCATCTTCCATAATTATAATTGTTATTTTATTCTTATTTAGATACATTTGTTAGCGTTTATATTTTTCATGAGTATAAATGATAATTTATTCAACAAACAATTTAGAGAGAATATTTCATCCTATTTTAAAATACCTCCATTGAGCCACAAAACCAAAGGGTTGTACTGAGAGGAATTAGCTGGAGACTCCACAAAATAATAGAAAAGATCTCTCCCAACATTTGGATCAACAGTAACATACCCTGCATATTGGTCAAAATTTGACCCATAATATGGTTGACCTGGCAATGCAGTTATTTTATCAGCCAACTTTTGCTCCTCTTGTGATGGAGATGGACCAATAGAAGAAGTATGATAATATTTTGGTATGTATGCATCTTCTTTTGTCCATGAAAGAGTCTTAGGAGCATTCTCTGAGCTTCTTGAATTAATCAACTCATCAAGGTTGTCAACTTGGTTGGCTTTGCAATTTGAGAATACTAGACCCAAAAGGGTAACAAGGAGGAGTAAATAAGAACAAAGAGCAAAAGTGTTCTTCATCTTGTTCACAACAAACAACTTAGTTGGCTGTGTGGTTATTTTTGTGTTGAATTGTGTTTGAATATTTATAGATCAAAGTGACAGCACTACCAATGTCCATTGGCAAATGTTATGCTTGGAACCTTGTGAAAGAAACAAGGGAGATGGAAAAAAAAAAAGAAAAAAAGTTATTGGCTGAAGGAGGCAATTATATATAGAAGTATTAGGGGACAACAACTTCTGTGATTTGTAGCCATTAAATACTTATTAATGATGATTTTAATGATGTGAGATTGGTGTGAGATTTTATCCAATAACTCACTTTTATTTATTAGTTACATGCTGGTCAGAATTTAATTGTACAACTATAATTTTAATAAAAATATTGTAATTATTTTTTATAGAAATATTTTTCAAGCATATTTTTTAATAGAAATATTATACTATTTAATTAACCAACTAACAATACTATACTACCAACACTTGGCCAACAAACATAATTTTAATCGCAATGTCAAAAAATATATTGTTGGTTATTTTAAATCTTAAATTAAAAAATTCTAAATCTTAAATTTTAATAATATAAAAAAACGATATTAGTTTAAAATATTGACTAATATTAATAGAAAATATTAATTTTTTAATATTAGACCAAACAAATCGATTTAATCAAAAAATTAATAAATCAAACTTTAAATGAATCTAAATTAATATTTTTTTTATAGAAGACAACTAAAATATTTTTATTATAAAAAATAACTAAAATATCTCTATTATATATATTAATTTTGTTAACTCTTGTTTAGCTAAATCGATTTATCCGATATTTATTTTTCAGAAACTTTAGAACTACACTTTTTTTTTTTGAAATTTTAGGGTCTTGTCATTATACTTGTAAATTTAATATAAATTTTTAGATGTCTTTAACTTTTTATATGAGTTAGTCATTTAATGCATTAAAAAACAAAAAGTTTATTTTCCCGAATATCTCTCATTTAATAAAATATGCGGTCTCCAATTTTTTTTAGAAAAAAAAAACATAAGTCTCATGCAATTTTGTAAATCAAAAGAAACAAGCGAGAGGAAACAATGCTATTATTATTTTGACCATGCATTTACAGCTAGCTAGCCGGCTAATTATATATAACATTGTTTTTCTTCGCATTCTTTGTTGTGTTTTCTCTAGAATAATCATATGAAGCTGTAGTTAGCTTTATGATAGATACAGAACTTCGTGATTAACACTCAAGATTCCACCTTAGCTTCTTTCTTGACTTGGAAGGTAAATACAAAAATACGGCTTCGTTGTAATCTAAACTAAAATTAAAACACACTGTAATTGGAAGGAGAATACAAATTAAAATACAGACAAGAGCATAGTGGTAAATGCTAATTCACATTTTCAACGATATTTCATGAATAAAAAAAATTAGTCACCAAAATTTTATGTATATTCCATAAAATGTAAGTATACATTTAATAGTATGCCAACGAGTAATGCAAATATAATTTTTCATTGAAAAATATGTGAAATAATACGTATAAATATATATAATATGTAATAACTAATTTAATGACAAATTTTTTGTGTTTGTGAGATTTTTGTTTACCTTTTAAATATTGCGTCTTAGCTTTTGTATAGAATTTACACTTTGGAAGTGATAATAAACAGTAGATTTTTAAAATTCAATCAGGGCACAATTGGAATTCATACAATGGTAAAAAAATGTGAAGAAATAATTATGAATATTTATATATTATTAGATCCATGTATCCAAATATAAGGTGTATTAATAATTTAATTTAGTTAAAACAACAAAAATATTTTTGAACAGATAAGGTAGATATTTTAATTACTTTACTGATAAATTTGACTAAAATATTTTTAAAAATGTTATTTGTACACTAAAATCAGCTACTAAAATTAGTTATTAATGTATTTGTGTATAAATACACGTGTAATTTAATTTATTTTCAATGTGTATTTATATTTCAACATACATTTTATACTGATGATTAATTTTGATGATTAATTTTAATGTAGACATAACATAACTCAATATTTTATAGTCACTAAGAGTGTCATTGATTTTGAATTTAGTTGTTTACCAAAAGAGCTAGTTTCACTTTAATTTTTACTCCCAATTAATAGTAATCATTACATATATTTTGGGGTTGTAAATGATATAGATAGTAATGACATTACATACTGTGATATAAATCAGTTATAACTAGTTAAAAAACTCACTGACATTATTCTTAACAAAGCATAATTTATTATGTACTATGATATTGAGTTATTTTGTAATAATCCATGCATGTAGAGCATAGTTTTATATTTTGTGAATTTAAACTGAACTTTGTCCAAATAGAAATTGTGAAAAAAACTTATTATAGATTGTTTCATGACTAATTGTTCCTATATTTAAGATACTTTTATATTAGCAAGAATTGTTTCATGAATTTTTCGCCAAAATGTTTACAAAACATTACCATATTTTGCATCCTTGAATCAACAATTTCCACACGCAGTAACTATAATTTGCACCCATTAGTAAATATAATTTAGACGCATCTTATTTTATTTCTAACTTCCTATTATGATTCCACCATTGATGTGGAAGAGGGTTTAGCAGTAAATTGTATCAACTGATTTGCAAATAAATGATTTGTTAATATAAATATTACAACATTACTCCAAACTAAGGGTGGCAAAAGAGCATGTCCACTCCACTCTGTTTATTGAAATGTTCTTAAATTTTTATCTATTTTGTCTAACCATGGATTAACGGGTTAGTAGGTCAAGTCCGCCAATTCTTTTTTTTAATTATTAAATATTAAAAAATATATAATTTCATAAACATTTCAATAAACTTGTAATTTTTAAAGACATAAAAAAATTATAATTTTTAAATTTACAAATACTAAAGTTTTTATAATTTTAAATATCTAATAAGTATAATCATCAACTAAGTTTTTAAAAACAAAATAATAAAATTAACATTGTTCAAAACAAAACAAATATTGTTGAAATTTCTAATCAATCAAATATAGTCCAAACACTAAATTATAACTTAAAGTAAAACAAACAAATATTTCAAATAAAAATATAAAAATAACATTTCAATTTAATTATCATCTTAAAGGGCAAAACTTGCTCTCTTCCATCGAAACCCGCCAAAACCCCTCGATTAGGCGGTGCAGGTTAGACTGTCTTTTTTATTATAGTGATCTCAAATTTTTAGCCTGACTCGCCTTTTTTTTTTCGCGAGTTACGCGAGCCGACCCGACAAGTTTCGACCCGTTTGCCGGCTGTAGTCCAAACACACAAATGTAGGTTATAAAAATAAGTTGATTATACCCAAATAAGAATGTCAATTTGGTACGACTACACTTAAGTATAACTTCATATATCACTTGTGTACTCATGAAATCAACTTGATCTACTTGTATCTTTTCAAACCCAGGATGTGGAGTAATAGTCCAAAATAGTTAAGTTTGTATGCCAATCTGAGAAATTCTAGCTTGAATTTGCTCCAAGGAGGGTATCTTGGCTCAATTTCAAGGCATAGGCTTCTATGCATTACTGCTTTTTCATGGCTGAATGTGTCAAAAGAATACTTCCCATGGTACCTTCCAAAACCACTTTGCCCAACACCTCCAAATGGTAGTGTATCACATAAAAACTGCACATACATGTAAATAACTAAATATATATACATTTATGAGTTTGTCTAAACATTTAATTTAGAAAAAGTTATGAGATCGATTAGCACCATTTTAAACTTAAAAACTAAGGTGCACACACATGACCTAAAATTGAAATGAATCCTACTACGTAATCGGAAAGGTGGAAACTCAGGTGCAGTCGACTTCACGTGAAGTTGATACTTGAGAGCCGTTAGATGAAAATTTAGTCAAATCAGTCAAATTATCTAACAGCTCTCAGTTACGTGAAGTCTGACTCCACTTGAGTTTTTACCAACCAAAAAATGCAAATTAAGATAGAGAATTACTTGAACCATTGTGTCATTAAATGTGACACTCCCTGAGGAAGTTTCTGTAAGAATCCTTCTCTTTAAAGTCTCATCTTTGGTGAAGGCATAAATGGCAAGCGGTTTTGGCCTTGAATTGATAAACTCGATACTTTCCCCAATTTTATTCACCTGTCCATATGATATTATCATAAATTATTATCGGAAATTCTAACATGGTATCAGAGATATAATATTCTCTTCAGTTTCGTCATATTTTTCTCTGCAATTTAGTTACTCTTAGTTCTCACCGTGATTATGGGAAGCAATGGACCAAAAATTTCTTCAGTCATTACGTCAGCATCTAACGGAGGATCAAGTAAGATTGTGGGCTCAATGAACCTGAAAAGGTAGAAAGAAACTAATGAATTGAACCAACTTACCTAATCTATTCATGGAACTACTACATAGATTGGAACAGAGGAGGAGACTGCTATTACAGGTGTTTTTCTTCTACCGAGCCACCATGAACAATGGAAGCTGCAACAAGAGGATCTTTAAGAAGATTGCAGAGTCTCGTGAAGTTCTGCTTGTTTACTATTCTGGAAATCACCTTTGACTCTATTGGGTTGTCCCCATAAAATCTTCTAATTATCTTCTTTAACAGTTCTACCTAGAATTTAACAAAAACATTGTTATTGTTGCTACGGTTAGAAATATAATCACTCATATATATTAATTTAAATAGAGTAAATACCCAACTCAATCCTTGTCCATTTCTATGAAGGACAAAGCGATTTCTATCCAAAAAAGGGGACATTTTCGATTCTCTTGAGTTTATTTGTATTTTGTGGGGGTTACATAATTAGAGGTAAGAATAATAATAATGAGGATGAAAAAAGTGTTAGTAACACTGATAGTAATTGATTATATTGTTGAAAAGATTTGTGTGGGAGGTTTAAAAATTAAAACCCCCACAAAATACAAATAAAATTCACACAAAATTAATTTTTGTTATTATTTAACAATTTTTTTAATAAAAGAATCGTATTGTCCCAAAATAAAAAGATTGAAGATTAAAGTGTCTATTTTTTAAGACAGAAATCGCTTTATCCTTTGTAAAAATGGACAAGAACCAAATTAGATTTTCGTTCATTTAAATTAGAACTTTAACAAACTTTGCTTGTATTGATTTCGAAAGACAATGTTTTAAAACAAAAATACTGTTTACATTAAAGATCAATGTCTATATATTTGTGTATAAATATATTTATTTAACTTAATTTAAATATATATTTTATATTTCAACTTATATTTTATCAAATGCAATAAGAAGTTATTTCAGAATAAATGGCAGTTACCAAATGAGAAGAGACTTTCTCCTCAACAAGCACATAGTCTATTCCAATGCATGCCTGTCCGCTGCAAGGTCCCCATTTCCCTCCTACGATTCTTTTCACCGCCAACTTGATCGATGCCATTCCCACAAATTAAAAAACGTAAACAAAAGCCATGTTAATCTATATACACATCTTGCATAACATTGAGTTGAAAGAAAGTACCTTAAAATCTGAAGGATTAGGCAGGGAATCAAGAATAGCTGGGCATTTTCCACCCAGCTCTAAAGTAACCGGAGTCAAGTTCTTTGCTGCGGCCGACATCACAAACCTTGCTACCCGTGGACTTCCTGGATACGTCGAAAGCGAAACATGAGTCAACTATCTTAGGTGGCCACTAAAATCAATTTTGTATAGAATTGTGAAACATAAATTATGTTGCCACAAATTTATTTGTACTCAAAATCAATTTTATAAAATCAAATTTATTCAAAACTCTAGATTAACAAATATCAATCCAAACACATATATAATGGTTGATTTTGTGGCTATTTTTGATATGCATATAGTATTTTATTTAACTATGCTAGGTATACATTAAAATTAGCTATTAGTATAAAACACATATTAAAAATAAGTTAAATTATATAATTATATATAAATATATGGTAACTGATTTTGATGTGCAAATAACATTCTTGAACTTTATCAGCTAGCCAATCTTATATATTGACACAATTTAATATAAGAAAAGCACCAAGCAAAAGGCATTAGATTACTCAACATACATGATTAAATATCTCAATACGTAATAATTAAACCAAGTTGAGTGTTGCCGAAAAGAATAAGGTACCAGTGAAGAATATTTTGTCCCATTTGTGTAGCAGAAGTTGTTGAGAAACGGCTGCACCTCCCTCAATGACCCTGATAGCATTAGAGTCCAAGTAGCGAGGAATCGTGTTTGCAAGAAATGAAGAGCATGCTGGAGCTTGCTCTGAAGGTTTTATTACAACAACGTTTCCAGCAGCTATGGCACCGATTAATGGATCCAATGCCAGCACTGCATTCACGCATACTCTAATTAATAACCACTTGCTTGAAGAATATATGCCACAAAATTAAAACTTTCACTAGATATCTTTAAGGAAAAGTCCAGGGACCAACAAAAGAAAAATGAGTAATTCCACATCATTGTATTCACACCATTAAAAATATTATTTATAGTTATTTGATGGCTATAAATTATAAAAGTTGCTGGTCTTCTAGCACTCCTCAACTCATTAAGTGCCTCTATAGATGTCTGTTGAGTTTAGAAATAATAATTATTGATGATGACAAATATATATGCATTTAGTTGGGTTAAAAGTCTAAAAATTAGTTTAATTTGATAGAAATTTTATGACTAGGGATGTGTGTGAGTGTGCTTGTTTGTATGACCAAAAAAAAAAAGAACAAAGCTTGTTGCTGCTGCTGCTGGAGATTTACCGATCCGAGTGAAGCAAATCAAAGTTAAAGGTAGTTCACTTTTTGTTGGTACTAAAATCTTTCATCAAATAAGCATAGAAGGAAAAAGTCAAATAATGAAACCACAAACAAAATCAAAACGTTGATTTGGTTTAAAAGAAAAGTGTTAAAGTTATGATAATCAAAATATATAAACAAAATAGTTCTTTGAAATTACTATGAACTGCTGCAACAATTCGAAAAAAGAGAAGGAAAAAAGTTATTTTTATTCAAATCAAAATGAAGGGTAAAAAGATGAAAAATTTGAAGCCAAAGTTTAAGATCATGGGTGCTGATCTTGCAAGTACTTAGAAGACATCATCAACTCCAAAGACCATCACTAAGGACAGCAAGAACAACTCAAGTATCTATGATCCTGCTTTTGTAACGCTGCGCCACTTATTAATTATGGCTTGTTTTTTTAATTTATAATTAAAAAAATCTTTGAAGAAGTCATGCTTGTTATTCATGTATTTTTGTGTACTCTTAAATAACGTTTGGTTTGAGAGATATAGACACTGAAACATAGACATGGTAGTATACGTTCATTGTTTGTTTATTGAGATATGAAATTTTAGTAGACACGGGAGGACACGCAAGTATATAAATACACAAAATTTGTGTACTAAACCAAAGGGTGGAACACAAATTTTTAGACACAGACACAATTTTTTTCTTTTTTTTTTTCAGTTTTGCCCTGATCTTTCTTCTTCTTCCATTTTTTACGTTATCCCTCTCTCTACATCAGTTCTTCTTCCTTTTCTCCCTCATACCCAAACTACCATCTTCACCTTTCCCCTCCCTTTCTCCAACCAAACAACCATTGCCTCTCTTCCTTCCCTCCTTCTTCTCTCCTTTTTCTTTGTTCTTCGCTTCTATTTCATCACCGTCGGCGTTGCCTTTTGGCATAGTTGCCTTCAGATCTGTTTTTCACGTTATCTCCAGATTCGTTATTCTTCTTCCTCTTTGAGTCTGCCACTTTCACTTCTCCCATGTCGCCTCTCCACTGTCGCATCTCTCCTACTTTTTCTCTTTGCCCACTCTTTTTCTGATTTATTTTAATTTTTCTTCTTAAAAAAATAATTGTTGAATTAATTATTAAATAGAGTTCTTGCAGCCACTGATAGTTAAATTTATTGTTAAAATTATTAAAAAATTTTGTTATTTATTTTTTGGATTGATGAAGAGTCTGATAAATAGTAATGGTGGTGGTAAAGGTAGATGATGAGAATATTATAGCCTTTTTAATAATTTATGTGTCTTGTGTGTTTATGTTCCAAACATAAAATATGTATACATGTATTTTGTGTCTGTGTCTTTTTTATTTATGTCTGAGTGTCTATGTCCTTTGGTATACACTAACCAAACGCAGCTTATATACTGTTTGGAGATCTATATACTATTTTGGAGACGATAATATGGATTAAAATCGCCTGACGCGCACGCATCATATGACATTTTGGCACATATCCCAAAACGAACAGAGGGTTGTGCAAGCGCCACGATGCCTTCACGCGAATAGCACAAACATAATCACGCGTACGCGTGACCGACACCTACGCGTCACCCCCTCAGTGAATCCTGTGCAGCCTTGTTTTTCGTATCTTATCTTTCTAAATCATACTTTCTTTCTTCTTCTTTCTTCTTTCTTTTCTTTCTTCTTTATTCTCCCATCTTTTTCCATTCTTTATCTTTCTTTACTCTTCTCTTCTTCTTCCCCCTTCTCTCATATTTTCTCAATCTCACATTCTCCATCATCTCTCTTTATCACCTTCTTCTCAAGGTTTTTTCTTTCTATTTTCTCTCTATTTTTCCTCTTAATTATTTACTTTTGCATTATTTTATTTGGTGTTAGAAATCTAATTGGGTGACTACTTTCTTCTAATTGCTTGTGATTATTATTATGGAGTAGTTTGACAATTAATATTAAATATTTTTTTGGATGCTTGCATGTTCCAATTTAATTCTTTCTCTATCATGTTAAACATGCATACTAAGTGTTTGTGAAAAAGCCCGTATGGTATTGTGTAATTTTAATTGTTCTATCTTTTTACTCTAATACCTGTTTTTCACAAAACCCTTTTCATATTTTATTAATTTAATATAATTGTCAATACAAACATGATTGTTAGTTTGTTACGAGTGATAATACATTTTAATAATTGATGCTTGATCTATGCTACTCATGCCTTTGCCGACTTGCTAATAAACATCTTGCATCCATTACCTACAATGTCTTGCAATATTTTCATTGATGAACTGATCTCATGAAATTGCGACCATGCCTTTCGTTCACTATTTTCCTTACCTGAGCATTGGTTATTACTTGTCGTGTCCTCTTCTTTGCTCTAACCTTTGGACTTACATGTACCTTTCTTTTTCTCTTTCAGGATGACCACCAAGAAGGAAAAAGAGAAAGCCACTACCAAACCACCAGCAAGGAGAGGAACAAAAAGAGCATTGGCGGAAGAATCGCCCTTAACATCAGTCAAGCCTTCAACAAAGTGGGTCAAGAGAATCATTAAGGTTGAGGAAACTGAGAAAGTCTTTCCAGCAAGGGACGCTGCGCGGTTCACTAACCGCTACTGTGAGCAAATGTTTCCCATTTTACCTGTAAGGAACTACAACAATGAACATCTTCTTATCCTCCCTATCAACATTGTTGACTTGGTAGAGCCCCGCATTGACAGAAGACAATGGGATTTCTTACGGAAACAGCCACGGCAGGTCAATCTCTCATGGGTAGTTGAATTCTACTCCAATTTTCACATGCCAACCCTGCAGTCTGTCTATGTCCATCAGAAGTAAATCCCCATATCGGAAGGAGCCATTCAGTGAGCTTTAGATCTTCCCCTTGCTCCAGAAGGATTGGATGCATTTCAAGAAGCCTCTTTCAAGCGCCAGAGATTCCAATTTGACTGAAAAGTCGTTCTCAGAATTATAGCACTACCTGGCAGCAAATGGATCTATGGTTACCATCGATCCCGACCTAAGGGCATATTGACTTTAGCACTTACCTTGGAGGCTCGAGTGTGGGCACAGATTATATCCCACTATGTCTTTCCGAGCACTCACGAGTCCTCCTTCACTGCGGACATGGCCGTTCTCATCTGGTGCATCCTCACAGACCAGCCTCTCAATTTACCAAGATACATCCGGCAAGTCATGGAACACGTGCAGATTGCGGGCAACCTACCTTTTTCCGCTTTGGTTTCAGATCTCGTCTTCGCAGCCGGAGTCTCCTACAGAGTTGGGGACACCAAAGTCATGATTTCTCGAAAAGATCAGTATGTCCCAAACGGAAAATACATCAGACACCCAACAATCACCGCCAGCCGAATTGAAGACCCGGCCAGAGATATCCCTTCTCCTTTCACATCACAAGCACCTTCAACAAATCAGCTGCTCCTTCGGATACTTCAGAGGTTGGACCGGCTAGACCAGTAGGCAAAGCGCAGGGAGTGCCGTAACAAGCGCCGATTTACATACCTCAAGGAGCTTATTGTGGGAAACCACCCACCTGAAAAAGACCCAGACACTCCGGACTCCACTTTAGCTACCAGCACTGGGAGCCATGACGACCCCGACTGTGGAGATGCTGCTACTAGCCCCCCTTTGTTCCTGACTGATGGTACCGAGGACGGTGCCAAGCTTTAAGTATGGGGAGGTCGGTCAGTACCTGACTTTCAGAGGTAATCTTTCTTTCTCAAGACCAGTAGATTATTTTTTATTTTTCTTCTGTTAGATAGGATAGACTGCATAGTAATAAGTGTTTGCATATATGTTCTACTTGGTTGAAAAATAATAAGTTCTTTTCAAAGACCCTATTTTTGAAAATTTCACTAATTCAAACCAAAATTTTATGTTAAACTTGTTTGAAGACTGTAATTTGGAACATGGTTTAGAGTTAGAACACACAACCCAGTAAGATTTTGAGCCTAATTGTATGGTTACATTATTTGATCATTATTTTTATTCTTGTGTGTTTTCTCTCCTTTATGATTGCAATCTATGGTTTGTTCCACTCTATATGTCCATTGTTTAATGTATGCATGCATATGTATGATTGAGGCTATCATTTGTTATTAACTTACTATCCTAAATGGCCTACCATTCTAATTACCCTTGTTTGCCACCTTGAGCCTATATATCCCCTTTGTTCTTTATACTACCACATCACTAGCCTTAAGCGGAAAAACAAGTAATTACCCCAATTGAATCTTTGGTTAGCTTAAGATAGAGATTGTGTGTCAATTAAGTGTGAGAAACTATGGGGACTTGGGTTAATAAGGATGTGTATTGCTTAATTAATGAATATTAAAAGTATGAATGCTACTCATGTGAAATTATGAAAACCAAATGCATTGATGTTATAATGCTCCCTCCCAAAAAAAAATTATATTTATGTCTCGGTTTAATTTTAGGGGAATGGAAGCACGCCAATGATAAGTTTAATAAAAAGATCAATGCATATGAGGTGAAATAAAAGAACATTTAAATACATGAGTAGGTGCAACATACAAAGTGAGATTATAGGTATTTAGGCATGATTTTAGAAGCATAGGGAGTATGTGTGTGTATGTGTTAGGTGAGAATTCAGGATAATCAAGGATTCAATTTTTAGCTCACTTGGCCATACATGTACCGTCACTCTTACCTAAGCCCCATTACAACTTTATGAAAGACCTCGTGATGTTTGCATGTGAGCATTAGATATTTGTTGATTGGTTAGATGAAGAACAAAGTTTTAGAAAGCATGAATGGAGGAGACTAGAGTGGACTACCCTATACACCTGAGTGACTAGAGTGCATATACGCTCCTAGTGAGGGTTCAAGCTTGACTCTATATTTTCGGCTTTCATGAGCTATCTCCTCACAAGTTTACTTGTCTTTTATTGTGTGATTTGGATTAGTGGAATTTGATTTTTGTTTGTCTTGGAGGACTTGTTTGTTTTCTTAACCAAGTAGGCTTAGACATTTCATCATATAGTTTCATTCATATGTATAGGTTGCATTGCATTGCGTGAGTCTTATTGTCCCTACTCATTCTTTTTGATTTTTTTGAACTTAGCATGAGAACATGCTAATATGTAAGTGTGGGGAGGTTGATAAACTGCTATTTTACAGTTTATCATGTGCTCAATCGAGTGGTTTTTATTAGATTCTTCCCATATTTATCCATGTAATTAGCATGTTATACATTTGCCTTCCTGATCTAATACTATGATTGAAAACCTGCTTCCTAAGCCCTTAAATTGTTAGATAATAATCCCTCTCTATACCGTTCGATGCCGTGATCTATGTGTTCAGTGTTTTCAGGCTTTATAGGGCAAGAATGGCTGGGAGAATGAAAAGGAAGCTTGCAAAAATGAAAGGAACACAAAGAAACAATGAAGCTGGCCAGCGAGACGTGACGCGCACGCATAGCTGACGCGTGCGCGTGATCTGGAGCATTCTATAGCGATGCGCACCGCGCGTGCGCGTGCCTAGCGCAGAAGATAAGCGCGTACGCGTGACTGACACGTACGCGTGACAAGGAATTTCGCCAAACGACGCGCACGCGTGACATGCGCGATGTACAGCAGTTGCAGAAAAATGTTGGGGGCAATTTCGGGCCGGTTTTAAACCCAATTTCGGCCCAGAAACACAGACTAGAGCAAGGGAACAGCAGAGACTCAATACACATTCTCATTACGCATAGTTTTAGTTTTGAGTTTTGAATCTAGAGAGAATTCTACTACTTCCTCTAGATTTTCCTCACATTCATGGTTTTTAGAGTTTTATTGCTTTTTGCTTTGGATATTGAGAAGAGTTATTAACTCCGTTGAAGACTTCATTATTCTAGTTAGTTTCTTTACTTGTTACTTACTCTTTCATATCCTTAATCCTTATTCAGAGTTACAATTGGATTATTTTTAGGATTTATTTATGCAAAGAACCATTTTTACCTTTAATTAATTTTCAGTTATTATTTATCATGTCTTCCTTTTATTCATCTCTTAATACTGTGAAAGTCATATTCATGTTAATGGAGTAGTTCTCCAACTTGACTTGGGGGTTGATTAAGAGGAGACCCTTGAGTTGGAATGCTCAAGTGATTAGTTAAATTGGAAGTTGTTAGCTAATTCTCTATTTACTGACGCTAATCCTTCCCAAGGGAGAGGATTAGGACTTGCGAACAAGAGTTAGCTTAATCACTTGACTTTCCTTTATTTAGTAAGGGTTAACTAAATGAAAATAACAACCTCTTGATACTACATTTGAGAAAATCCAACAATGATAGAACTTCCAATTAATCATTCTCCCAGTCGAGACATTTTTATTCTGAATATATAAATCTTTTTTATTTACATTGCTTTAATTCACAATCCTTTAATTTTCTGTTCCTTAACTCTTAAAAAAATTCTTGAAAAATCTCTTATCAATAAAATAGCATTCTTTTGTCAACTCGTTGGGAAACGACCTGAGATTCATACTCCCAGTATCTTATTTTTAAATTTTGTGACAACCCTTTCTAAATTGATAAGCGAATTTTTGTTGGTTAAGAACTGTATTTGCAACGTATTTTTTATATTAAATTCTTAATTAGCCAAATGTCCAAAAAAATCGTATTTAAAAAAGTAAAGTTCAAAAATCGTATTTTGAAAAATAATAAAAAATTTTATTTTATTGTAGTGAAAAATCCCCTAAATGCATGCCAAGAGAATTTGCAAACAAAGGAAGGGTTATGGTTTTAATTTTTTTATTTTTTGGTTTTTTGAAACAATAAATTACCAATTGTTCCGGTTCACGCTTCACACACACAAATTAGAAATGATAAACACTAACGATAATCTATCATTTTAATTCGAAAAGTGAGTGAAAACTAACAATAGTAGATCAAATATACAAAAAAAAAAATCAATTTAGATTATTTTAAAAAAAAAATTAAATCCTTTTATTTTTAAATGAGTCTTACTGTAAGTGTCTTAACAACATATTTTGAAAATAATACTCTCTCTTTTTTTAAAAATAATTATTTTTTTAAGTGCATATTTTTGTCAAAATATATTTTTTACTAAATCTACGTTTATTTACAAATACATGACATTTAATTTAGACATAGATATAAAAATACAAAATCACATTTGACAAATGAAATATACATTATTTTGGAACACAAATTAATATATTTTGTATATATATTTCTTGTCAGAAAAAATTTAAAGATAATAGACGAAGACACACTTTATTTTTTTACTTTTTTAATTGCCACTATCAATTTTTTGTAATTATATTTTTTATAATTCTATTTTTCTTTCTAAATTGTGTGAAGAAAAAAATAAAGATAAGTTGAATTTTTTATTATTTATTTTATTTTATATTCAATTTATTATTAAATAAAATATAAAAATATTATTTTTTATTATTTTTTATCATATTCTCAGTGTCTTACCTTATTCTCAAAATTAGCAAACACAATTTAAATAAACTTCTAAAATAAAAAAGATAATTATTTAAAAAAAATCTTTAAAAAAATCGAATAAAAATATAAATTTTTTAGACCTTAAAAATACTATTTATTAGCTAATTCCTAAAAATAAAACTAACAGGAGAGACAGAGAGAGAACGAATGAAGAAAAAAAATATGCATGGTGCCAATATTAGATTAAAAACTGGCAAGTCATATTTAGATAGAATCTGAAATTTTGACACTCACTGATTGGGAAGTTCCAAGAAGAAAATATGAGAACCACACCTAGTGGTTCTGCCAATACTTCTCCTTTTGCTGGGAAGAAAAGCAAAGGTATATCACTCTGCAACCTCCAACCAACACACACAAATATTAATACCTCAAAATTTAATTATTAATTCTTAATTATCATATATTAATGCTAAATTAATCTTAAACTTCTTAAAAATTTAATTGTAAAATATATTTGATATAGATAAAAAATTTTAGTAACAATTAAAATAAAATAACTTAAAAATATTTTAAATTTTTTAATAAATTTTAAAAACAAAAAATATCTTATAAAATTATAGAGCTTGCTAGCATAGCACTCAGATAGCATTATTAACAAATAAATATAATAAGAACCTGCCTTTTTAGGGGCCATCCATTTCTCAACGCAGCTCAAGGAATAGGTGGCTGATTTCCCAATCGCACCAATCTACAGAAGGAATAATAATCAATGACCAATAGAAATTAAAACAAATAAAGGAACAGAAAGAATCCATAACTACTACTGCAATCACAAACGAATCATTATCTGCTGTAAAGTGAATATATAAAAATACTTAGAAACATTTTTAAGTGTTTTAGACTCTCAGTGATTTTAATTACTAATTTCAATTATATACCTGCAACATTGGTTCATTGAACTGTTTTACGATAAAAATCGTTTATTGATTTTTTTTAATATAAAATTTCAAAAAATATAAAAAACATTTGACTAAAACCACCTGTCTTTTATATTTTTTTCCTCTTGTTTTTAAATAGTTATCAAACTAAAAAACGTTAAACTTAAGAAAAAGTATAAAATATTAATATATTATCTATTAAGTTATTGCTAACAGTAATTAATTATTATATTTTATTATTTTAAATATATATACAAAGAGATATATTTAAGAGATATATTTATAAAAATACTTTCATTAAACACAATTATAAAAAAGGGATTTGGATTTTTTAAATTTTGAATTTTTACTTTAGAGGATAAAGTGTGATCTTCTATCTTGAATGATTTCTCTTTCATTTTTACTCTTAGCCCCACTTATAAAATAAATGGTGAGAGATCACACTTTACTTTTTAAAGTGAAATTGAAACTTTTGAAGATCTAAGTTCATAAAAAAGACATTTTTATTAGACACATTCACAACGACACTTTCATTAAACAATGTTTATAAACAAGAATTACTACTAGAATCCTTGTTAGTAACATAGCGAGATTATAAACTTAAATAGCAAAAATAAGCCGTAAAACTTGATAATAAACTCATCAATTTATTAATTAACCTCATCGCGGAAAGCTTCAACAGGATGCTTCCCAAGATCTTGGTAAAGAGATTCAGATATGGCATCTTCATTCTTGTGAACAAGATCAAGAAGAGCTGTGAGCTGGTTCTTCCTCCATGTAACACTTCTTGTGCTTCCACTTCTGAAATATTGCCTCAACTCTCTCACGGTTTCTTCCAAAAATTCACCGTTGATTTCCATTATTGCCACTTAGCCACTCTCCTCAATATGACAAACAACCACTAGAACTAACTCTTACTTCTTTTCTTCTCTTCCTTTCTATTTATGTTTCTCTTTTTCTTTTCTTTTCATTTATTTATTTATTTTCTTCCTCTCAATGGCAGCCGAGAATTTCTTTTGGTGGGGCTGGCCTCATAAATGACATTGTTGATGCAATCACCTAACGAATCGACCTCGTATTCAAGAGAGTAAGTCTCAACTAGTAGGGTGATGCATTATTAAGTATATTTAATGTACATTTTAAGACTAGTTATACTTGGTTTGTTTGATATAATTATATAATATGAGATAAACTGGTCTTATAAACAATTTATTCGGAATTTAAATTTTAACTTGTGCATGCAGTAATAGTAAATTTTTAAATGAAATTTAGATCTGTGATAAAAAAAGATAAATTAATATTATGATATTATATCATGATTTTTATAAAAAATATTTTATAATTTATTTATTGTTAGAAAATTAATATATAACAATTGAAAAGAGAAAAATAAACTCCAACCAAACGGGACAAGTATTAATTCGTCGTGGATTTAGTTTTTAGAGTAATACCCCAAATAGGTCCCCACAAAATTTACCATCCGACAGTTTTGTCCCCCACAAAATTTAACTAAGATTTCGTCCCTGAAGTTCTCAGATATCCCCCAGATACGTTCCTAAAACCGTTTGATCCGGTTAAAGTGGTGACGTGTCAGGTTAACTATGACATGTCACTTTTAGGACATTTTGGTCCCATCCACGCTGGACAAAACGACGTCGTATTGGAACCAGGGGCAAAACGAAGTCGTTTTGGGAAGGACAAATTCATCCCCACTTAGACAGAGAATGCAAACGGCGCCATTTTCATGTTGGGGACTTATTTGCCTTATAAGAGTATCTTAGGGGACCTATTTGACTTATAATTCGTGATGTTAAAATAAGATATATTTACTTCAACGCAAATCTTAAAAACACATTAACATTGGTCTATTCATTTATCAAAATGGTAACATAAACCTGAAAATCCAAATATGTTAACCACACAAATATTTGGCTTCAATAGCAACACAAACCAAATCAAGTCAAAAGAAGGTTTATTTTCTTCAACATAAACTAAACGAAATCATTCTAAGGTTTATTTTCTAATGGTTTCGTTTAGTTTGTGTTGAAGAAAATAAACTTTCTTTTGATTTGATTTGGTTTGTGTTGCTATTGAAGCCAAATATTTGTGTGGTTAACATGTTTGGGTTCTCAGGTTTATGTTACCATTTTGATAAATGAACAGACCAATGCCAATGTGTTTTTATGGTTTGCGTTGAAGTAAATATAGCTTCTTTTAATATCACAAATTATAGGTCAAATAGGTCCCCTAAGATATTATTATAAGGCAAATAGGTCCCCCACATGAAAACGGCGCCATTTGCATTCTCTGTCTAAATGGAGACGAATTTGTCCTCCCCGAAACGATGTCGTTTTGCCCATCGGTTCCAATACGACATCGTTTTGTCCAGCGTGGATAGGGACCAAAATGTCCTAAAGGTGACATGTTACAGTTAACCTGACACATCACCACTTTAACCGGATCAAACGATTTTTGGGACGTATCTGGAGGATATCTGAGAACCTCAGGGTCGAAATCTTAGTTAAATTTTGTGGGAGACAAAATTGTCAAATGGTAAATTTCTTGGGGATCTATTTGGGGTATTACTCTAGTTTTTATTTAGAAATGGCAAAAAAACCGGCACACGTGGAGATTACCTACGATGGAGAGGTTAACGGGACCTGCGAAATTTTCATGGAAATGGAGACTTGCTCTCACGAATAAATAGGAACAGAAGTGGAGATTGAGATACTTGTCCCACAGAGATCTGCAAAAATTTCACGAAAAAAAAAAGTTACTTAAATGTTCTTATATATATAAGTTATGTAAGTAACTCTAATTCATTTTATTTTAATTTATATGTTGAAAATTTTATGTATATGTTATTATGTTAAATTTATATTTGATTTGATATATTTAGTTGAATTATATAAGATTTTATTATGATTGTATTAATTATTTTTAAAAAAATTTAAAATTTAATAATATCCAATTATCCATAAATATCTGCGGGCCACGGAAAGAAATAAACGCGGACCTGTAGCGGGGATCAGTGGTGGAGCTTAGTTCAGACAAGGAGGGGCCATGGCCCCCCCAAATTTTTTATAAAAAAATTAGTAATACTTTTTTAAAAGATAAAAAATAGTTCGATTGGTTTACATACTTTACTATGACTTAAAGTACCTAATAAATTCAATAAGCAACACTCTCTCTATCTTTAAGTTCAAATATAAAAAATTAGATATTTTTATTTATTTAATTTAATATTATTTTATATTTTACTATTTATTTAATTTAATTTTTTATATGATAAAAATTATTAGAATACTACTTTAATGAATCACGAAGAAAGTAAGATACAACCTTCAAAAGTTCAAAAGTTACATCTGATGAGTTTGACCTTAATTTTTTGGAACAAGACTTGAAAACGGCTTTAAATTTGGCAATATCATCCAAATCAGAGAGATGAAATTAGACGAGTTTATCTTAAATGGAGTTCATATCAAAAAATTTTTGACAATTATTTTCTATCATGCCCCCCCCCCAAAAATTTGTTTCAAGTTCCGCTTCTGGCGGGGATGGGGCAGGGATGGAGGATGGGGGAGGGGTCTTCACTCCTATGGAGACTCATTGCCATCCCTAGTTCCATTTAAGTGTTTGCCACTGATTCCATGCACAAGTTATGATTCGAATCATTGACACTTACTTAAGCAGACTAGTAAATTAACAACTAGACAAATCTAAATTGGTTATATATATACATACATACATACATACATACATACATACATACATATATATATACATACTTAATTCTGGTATAATTTCTAAATAAACAGGGAGACTTTGCTTAATCAATTCTGTTGTAGCATCCATTCTTTTCTATCATATGCAGGTATCCTATTTGCTAAATTGGATTTGCGATAAATTCTCTTTTATGACGAGACAGTTCCTTTGGAAGGGTCATGTTGATGGCGGTCTTTCTCTTGTTAATTGGAGGATGGTGGTCACTCCAAAAAAATTTGGTAGCATGGGTGTTAGAGATCCTGCATGTACTAATATATCTTTACTTGGTAAATTGGTTTGACAATTTTTTTATTATCAGGATAAGTCTTGGGTTGCTCTATTGAGGACGAAATATTTGAAGAATGATGGAGTTTTAGATGGCCCTATTCCTTGCAACGTTTCTCATGTTTGGAAGAATATCTCAAAGGCTTTTGATACACTTAAGGATACCTTCTCTTGGTGTGTTGGGTCACTTGATTAATCTTTTTGGTTTGACAAATGGAGTATTGAGGGCCCAATTACTCAAGATGTCCCTTTTATTCATATATCTAACTCTGATTTAACTATTAGAGATGTTTGAAAAGATGGCCAATGGAATCTCCATGATGTTTTCTCTAACATTCCATAAGATGTCAGATAGCGTTTGAATGCTGTTGGGGAGAGTTCAGGTTGGGCGTGGAGTGTGGCATCTTCTAGACTCTACTAAGCTTGGAGTGGATACAGCTAAGTAGCCAAAAGAAATTTTGACTGGAATGAGCGTGATAATTGGTCGTGGGTATGGCGATTGCATATTCCTAAGAAGTACAAGTTCTTGATTTGGCTTAGTCTTCATAACACTATTCCTACGGCGGAGTTTCGATTGGATCATGGCTTAGTTTTATCTTGCACTTGTCATCGGTGTCAGAGTGGTTTTAAATCCATACTTCATTGTCTTTGAGAGTGTCCCAGTGCCAAGGAGGTCTGAAACCTTTTAGGCCTGTATTCAGATAACTCGGATTTACATGATTGGCTCTATAGAGGTGCAAGAGTGGAGATGTTTTTCTTTTCTTCTCGACCATCTGGTGGCTAATTCCTAAAAATAAAACTAACCACGATTGTATTTCTAACACCGGTCCGCGACCGACCCAGTGAAGTTGCCATATCCGGACTTGGCTCGGGTAGCGTCGGATTGCGGGTAGCCAACCAACACATGAGCTGATGATCTCCATAGGACCAAACATGCATCATACTTGATTATTGCATTTTCTCTGTTTGTGAATGCTTACTTGCTATGTAACTGCTACTCTGTTATATACTTGTACTTGTGCTTGTTTGCGTATAAACTACTATTTAAGCCTTGTAATGATTAGACTTATGCTGTGGACCCCTTAGATTTTCCGTATAGTACCCAGTTGGAAATCTTTGGTTCTCACCCCTTTTTCTTCCACGTTCGCAGATGGGGATCAATATTCTTTTCTTTGAGTATCCTACCTACGGCTGCTACGTGGATTCCGCAATGGGAGGCGCGGTGTTCTAGGAGAGTTCGCATATGCGTCTTTACTACCTTCCTGATCGTCCCTTCTCCCATCCTCTACTTAGTCAGGAGTTCAACCTGGAGATGCCATACGACATGCCTCTCTTCGAGCTACACCCTGGTAGAGGCCAGTATCTATTCTCATCTCATCCTCTAAAGATGGTGGAGCTCATATCAGAGTTCCCGATAATTGATTTACCCAGGTGTCCGCTACCCACCATGGCTTGACTCCAATTAGGATCAAGTAGTCCCCGATATATCTATGCCCGCTACTCCACCACCATCCCTTGTAGCTGAGCCAGTCAACGATCCTTGGGCAGAGTTTGACGGGCCAAGGATCCCAAGAGCTCTAGGTCCACACCTTCATCGGAGTATAGCTCAGAGACATGAATTGATCAGAGAATGATAGACCTGTAAACTAGTTCTTTCGAGACAGGAGAGGAGGATTCTGCTGAGGATGCGAGCAGCAGCAACATCATGGGCACGTCCGAGTGACTCTTCTCCCAGTAGCATGTCTCTTCAGCTTTTAGTTATCTTTGACCTGTACCAGCATCAATATCAGTAGCAACAGCAACAGCAACAGCAGTAATAGTAGTAGTCAAGGTCTTTGTCCTTGCACTGTATAGACTTTTTAGAGGACTACTTTTTGTGAATATATATATACTGTAGAGTGGGTCCCAGTCTAAGGTGGCTCTTATGAGTCAGGGACTGTTAATATAAATAATAGAGTCTGTAAATATTCCTAAATGAGCTGCTATGAATGAACTACGAGCATGTGGTAAACTAAGCCCTCGGACACATATGTAACATAAAACTATGCTTTTATATGATTATTTGTTCCTTGTATTATCTGCTTAACTTATAACTCTCCCGATATATTAAATTAACCTGCAACCTCGATAAATGTTACAGGCTCATATGTAAATAAATATATTATAGTCGTGAGTCTCTAAGGTCAATTGAATAGTAGTGCCTAGCTGCTAGCCTTGGTCATGACGGACTAGAATTTCAGTCGTTACACTGTTAGCATACCTCATTGTATAGTTAGACAATGAGAAGGTTAGTGGTGTGAAAGAGCTGTTTCAAGTGTCTTCGGTAGTCTTGGTCACGCTTTAACCGGTTATCTATAGGATATTGGATCCATCGTATGCATCCATGTTAGTGTAATGGTAGAATTTTTGGAATAATCTCGTCGAGGATCGTTGTGAAAAATGGGTGGAAATCTTTGCGTCTGCCTTTACTGTCTGTTTGTAAACCATCTTGGATTTTTTGCTGGGAAACCGGTTGGCTTCTGTCCTAGAGTAGAAGCGTTATGGGATCTTCGTGGTGTATAGTAGATTTGAATTTGAATAAATAGTTATCTTATCCTTCGATTGTGTAAGAGATAATATTAGTTTTTGAATTTCAAATTGTTAGGAAGTTAGAATATGAATAAGTGAACAAGGTTCATATCGAGTCATTAATTTTAAGAGTCTACGAATCAAGAAACTCTTTAGTTTTAGGTTATTTTCTAAATCTTCTCTTGTTAAAGGTTAGGAGCTCTGTTTGATTTTATGAATTAATAATGCAAATATTTTTTTATTTTGATTCATATTTTTTTTATTTTTTTAAGATTGAGTTTCATTCTTCATTTTTAATGGTTAGAAGTATTGGAAAATATTCTAATTTTGTCTTGGATTCTGTTATTGCTTTGAAAAATTTAATATTGGAGTTAACTTGAAATTCTTTCTCATAATATTCAACTTGACTAGGAATAGTATTTTGAAAGTTGTGTGACTTTAAATCAAAACTGTTCTTAACCTTTTCTCTTAACTAGTTGACCAAGAAATTGACAATTAATTAAGTTAAGAGAAATTAGATTGCTAAGTAATTAAAATTTAATTATAAATGATTTTTTTGTGAAAAGATTTTTGCACCAGTCAAAGTAAGAAAACACAAGTATTGCTCTTTCTAAGATTAAATATCTTGGAAGCTTTTAACATCCATATTCTTAATTATTTCTCTAAAGTTTCTAAGCCTTCTCTCATTCACAATCAACGAACTTTTTTCCTGTTCTTTGCTCTACTTCAAGATTCATAATTCTCTTGCCAAGGTTTGATCGATCTAATTAGATATTCAATTAGATGTTACTTGATTCAATCCGTTATCCTTGTGGAAACAATATCCACTCACCTTAGTATTACTTGAAGTGATTTATTGTACTTACCAATATACAAACGTAACACTTTTGCCTTATCAGATATTACGATAGACTGACTAGCTTGATTCTAAAATTGTCATCTCCTGCTTTTTTCCAAATAAATTTGTCTAGTTGTTCTATTTTGGATATTGAAATTTTCATTATCTATTGGGCTTCAAAAGGTAGGAAGATATGCCTAATTAACTATGCATTCCAACTTCTTCCACCTATATGCATAAGATTTGACACTATTAAGTCTGGTTCTAACTGAATTTTGGGAGGATGGGAGCTCCAGGACTTGAAACAAATTTGCTTTGGTAATTGTGGATTTTTTCATATTTTATATTTCTCTTGTTTTCAACTCTCCAATATTTATCCCTTTCCAAAACTCTTTTTGCTTGCTAAATACTCCTCCAGCTATGGCTTGGTGCGAATACTAAGTATGAGTTTAGGTAATTTTTCCTATTGTAGTGCTTGCTTCTAATGATTTTAACTACCAAGCATTCTGTATTTTTCATTAATCTCTAGCCTTGTTTTGCTAAGAGGGCCATATTAAAAGCCTCAGTATCCCTGAGTCCTAATCTTTTATTTTGCTCCGGAACGCATATTTTGTCCTATTTCACTTGGTGAAAATTTCTTTTTCCATTCTTTGCTCTCCAGTAAAATTTGTTTATCATGGTTCCAATGTTATAGCATAGTCTAGAGGGTAGTCGAAAGCATCCATTAATGTACGTAAGTATTGCTGGAGCCACTCATTGATCAACATTTTTTTTTGGTCTAGTCTCATTGATCAACATTTGTTTCCTTGCTTTGGACAAAAGCTTTTTTTTCACCATTTGAATTTCTTTCAACTTGCTCTTGGATATAGTCAAAAACCCGCTTCTCGGATCTACCTACAAAAGTTGGCAGCCCAAGATACTTAGAGTGTTTTCTACCGTCTTAATCACTAGCCAATCTTAAGTGATCATCTGTCTATAGTAAGTATGTTCAGTTAAAAATTAAGTTGGGTTAATCTAGTAGTTAATTCACTAGTTCGCTTAAGTAAATGTCGGGGTTCGGATCCTGCCTTGTGTATGCAGCAATCCATTGGCCAACGACAAACCTTTAAATAAAGTTCAGTAACGCGGCGAATTAGTCATTGACCTCCTAAATTGGGAGATACCGTAGAAAACAAAAAAAAATATGTTCAATTAAAAGATAACTCGAATTTCTCTAAATTAATTCTTTATTTTGATGCATTTTGGTAGAAAAATATAGTTTTTTTAACTGTTTGTATTGTCCGATTTAATTCTCTAATAAAGAAGATGTTATTGTCTGCAAAAAAAATGATAAATCTTTAGACTATTTTTTGCTATTTTAATCTCTTGTATTAGTCTGCTGTTTTAAACTTTATGTAAAATATTTGATAAAATCTCTATAGAAAGGATAAAAAAGTAAGAGGGATAAAGAATCCCCTTGTCTTAATCTTCTTGTAGGGAGAAAAGTTTTGCTCGAATTACCATTCAACGAAATTGAAAAACATGTAATGCTCATAGTTGTGCATCGTTTAAATTCATCTTCCTAAAAAGTTCATAGAACTGTGAACTTCCTTTAAAAACCTTCATAAAAAAAGCTGTTTTCAAACCTAGATAGTGAAGATCACATAATAAACAAAAATTATTTATACGCTTAAAAAATTTATATAATACATTTATATAAAATATTGATATCGATTGATTAGAATCATTTTATTATGAGAAATTTAGATTTAATCGGCTATAAAATTATGAATAAGGAAAAAAAAATAGAGTAAGAATCAATATTTTTAGTTTAGATAGAATTGATATAATGCGTCAATTATGAGATCATTAAAATAGAATTTGAATTGGAATTATAAAATTTAATAAGTCAAAGACTTTCCAAAAAAATTCAAAATAAATAAATTCACAAAATAAAAAATTTATTTCGCTGCTATTTTTGTCATTACTAATAAGCTAATTTTTTTTCTTGATTTTGTTTATCAATTATTTTACTAATTGTTATATTAAATTTCAAATAAATTAAATCAAGTAGTTAATTGAATGAATTAATGATAATTAATTAAATTTAAAAGAATTATTGAAAAATAGCATGGAGAAAATGCAATATTAGTTATGTTATTAAGTGAAAACTGATTTTAATTATATTTTAATAGATAAATAATAGATAATGGATAGATTTGGCCGTACTTACACTTACAGTTACAGCACAAGAATGGTCATGGAGATGGCACTGCCCCTGGCCCCCTGCAGGTAAACCGGGAAAAGGGAATCATTCCGTGGAATATGACTCTCTTCTAAACATGTAACTGTAACCGCTCTACAATGTAGAGACGACACCCATGCTCACGAGCTTCACCACCCTCTCTCCCACACAAACCACACCCATCCCTTCTTCCTTCACAAATCACTCTCTCTCTCTCCCCAATCGCCACGCCTTATAAATTCTGACCACTGACCACTCCTCACTCACTCACCACTTCACCAATCACCATCGTAGCTCGCAATTCCCCAATTCCCGAACCCAACGCAACGCTCAGATCCATTTCCCTTCTCCTTTCGCCATGGACGTCTTCGTTTTGCCACCTTGGATCCCCGAAGATGACCTTCTCTTAAAGAACGCCGTTGAGGTACCTCTCTCTCTCTCTCTCTCTCTCTCTCTCTCTCTAGTCAATACCACCCCCAAATTAATTAATTAAATTAATTGATTAATTAGTTGCGACAAAGATCCTAGCTTTAGAGCATTGGCATCGTTGCCAACATCCGGTGTTCCTTTTATGTGTTATTTTTTTGGAGCTCTCCGGAAAGTCCGCTAAGGAAGGAACAATTGGTGACGCACACAATGGCGTTGGTGTTGTGGCGGCCAAGCGGAAGAGAGGTCCTAGCATCCGGAAGCAGTACTACGCCATGCGGAAGAGGCTTTGCAGACAGGTTTTTCACTCTCTTGATTCTTTCGACGAGGCAGTACATGATGAATTGGATTTGGTTAAGCTTAAGCGTGAGGGCGAGGTTGAATCCGGGGGAATTGTAACTTTAGATAATGATAATAATGATAAGGATATGAATAATAATTCGGTTGCTAATAATTTGGTTGGTTATGGGAGTTACTCTGGATTGGAGGATGTTGTGTTGTCTCATTCTATGAGCGATATTCCTTTGTGGAGAACAATTGAGGATGTGCCAGCACCGGCCATGCCTGTCGAAGCGAGTCCTAGAAGAAATGATCGCGATGGGGAGGAAGCAAGGGCAACAACGCTTCCCCCTTCCCATGGTTTGAAAGGCAAATGTGCAGTTGATGTGTCGAATGCTTTGGCATCTATGTCGGGAGAGGACCAAAGGCGCCTTTCTGGTCCACTTTCGAACTTATCAAACGAGGATGAGCCTTGTTATGAGAACGTTGATTCGCTTCTGTTGAGCTCTCCTTGTGAAATTCAGGGAAATGATGCCTCTGATATTTGCGAATCTCGGAAGGTGGATATGATGGTCAAAGCTGGTGAAATGCCCAGTAATTCATCTACAGCTGGATTGGTGGTTGTTGCCAAACCATTAGACTACAGTTGTGGTGACGTGCCTTATGATTGTGATCCTTGTAACAATGCTGTGTCATCTGTTTCGGTCCGAACCCCTCATCGGGAACCCAGTGAAGAGTGTGAGTTCTGCTTCCTGAATTCCGAGGACGCTGATGTTCCATCTGAAGACAGTGCAGACTCGTCAATTATAGTTCCTTGTTTGTTGACTAGGAAACCCCAACCAATTGTCAAGGATGCAGGTTATACAGATTCATCTGTTAATAACCAAATGAAAAAGGAACTAGATAGAAGCTTGAAGAAAGAAAATAATTCACACTCTTCAATGTCTTCCCAGCGACAGATAGTTAAGGCAGTGTTAGTGCCAAATATAAATTCAACTCAGCCACCTGTCGGTGTTGTTACGAGAGCTGAAAATCCTGGAAGGAACCCTATTTCAGCAGTTTCTAGTCAGAGCAACAGTGTCAGTATTAACGCAACTCGCAAAAGATTAGTTCATGCTGCTATCTTGACAGCCATGGATGGACATCCAAAACAAAAGGTTAATGCATGAATTCCATCAGTAGTTCATAACTACGTGCAAAACTTGTTAGGAAAGTCATTTATGATTTTTCTTTCATTAAGAAAGTTCATTGAAGTTGTATGTTGTAAGCAGGAAAGTGTTGCTTCGGCTTCAGCAAAACATCATGCAGATTCAAGGGCAGGGCAACAAAAGGATTTACCCGAATCTGAAGTAAAGTCATTGTTTCTCAATCAGGAAAGAGAGGCTGATGATGATGATAATGACGAAGATGACTCTGATAATGAAATTCCTTCTTTTTCTGATATTGAGGCAATGGTAATTATTGTATGTTGCATTGAATAGCAATTATACTACATACTTTGTTATTTCTCATATCCTGGATCTCTCTTGTTCAGATTCTTGAAATGGATTTATGTCCGACTGATCAAGATACAAGTGCAAGCAGAGAAGGTAACTTATCTGACACATGCAAAAATAAAATAATCACAGTTTTGTTTGAGGTTTTAATTTATGCCTCAAAAAATGTTAGAAGTTGAATATTGAAGTGTGTTTAACAAAAATGGATTTTCATGATTTGATTAGAACTTTTTCACTGGATACAATGAGTTTGCTTATAACCCAATGAGCATTTTTTTTTTTTTTTTATAGTATATGCTTTCCATATGTCATAATTAAAGTTTTCAATATCAATCGTCAACAGATAGGGTTTAAATAGAGCCGTGGGTTATCCTCTGAAGTTTTATTAATGTGTTTTTCTCAGAGAATTTATTTTAATGATAGCTGTTGTCTTCTAATCTTTTACTCCAGTGTTGAGATATCAACATGCTGAGACCAAGAGGACCATCATGAGATTGGAGCAATGTGCACAGTCCTTTATGCAAAGAGCCATTGCATCTCGGGGGGCATTTGCTGTATTGTATGGGCGTAATCTGAAGCAATATATTAACAAGAGCGAGGTAAATTTATGGAGTTTTGACCTCTTGTTTTTCTTTAAAATGTGGATGAGTGACCTTGTACGAGTGAGAAAATGGTTGTTGTTGTTGTTGAACGTTGTGAAATACTAAGATCTCTTTGTAATGCATGTTACCTTCACTTTGGATTCCCATGCTGTGATTTGTTATCTTGTAGGCCAATTAATGCTTTCGCTTTGATTGCAAACAAAACAGAACCAGACTAGCATTATCTCTGAACAAATTGAACTCTATTGAAGTGAAATGCAATACTTCTGTTGATCTAGTGTTCCTCAACACTAAAATATAAAGTTTTAGTTATGTTATTTTCCTGATTTGGGCTGCTGTTTTTAGTTTGTGATGTTATTTCCAAGTATAATTGATTCTTCTCTGCTTTTGTGCAATTTCTTTCTACTTAACAGGTCATACTTGGAAGAGGAACTGATGACCTACATGTTGATATTGACTTGAGAAGAGAAGGGTGTGCTAACAAAATATCTAGACGACAAGTAAGATTTCTCAAAAGCTTCAGGTGCAAAATTTCTGTGCATGGATAGCTTTTATGATTGGATGTGATTTATGTTTCATAGATTTTCATTTTGCGTGGATGGAGGAGGGGGCAGTTGGTAAGACTTTGTTGTATTTGAAAAGGAAAATATATGAACTTATTTCAGTATCGGAATCACAATTAAATGATCTGTATATGCCTGGAGAAGGAAAATCTCTAGTTTTAATGTGATGGTGTTATTGTGTGTTTTTATGGTAATTGAAGTAACTACCGGTACCATGACGGTGTCTGCATCTACATGATTTTCGTGATGCAATGGACATTGCACTTGTAAGGACCCAGATAATAAGATATCCAGACATTTTTTATCATATCCTTCATAATTTTTAATTTCCCTATTCAAATTCATAGTGATTCAACTTTGACACCTACTTATTATCCATTAGGCTTTAATAAGGATGGAAGCAAATGGCTCTTTCATTATTAAAAATCTTGGCAAGAATTCTATCTTCTTGAATGGCAAAGAGGTTGCTCCAGGACAGCTGCGGGGTCTTAGTGCTAGTTGTTTGATCGAGGTAATCGCCTTTTCTTTCTACCTAAAAGTAACGTTTATTTATATATATTCCAATTTACAATGCTCAAATATTATTGTATACCTTGAGAGCGTTATAATTCGAGGTAAATGGCTTGCGTACAGATTAGAGGCATGTCATTCATCTTTGAAACCAATAACAAATCTGTGAAGACTTATTTAGAAAATATGAATTGCAAGGGAGAAGACAAAGGGAAGGCTTTAACCATGGTTGCCTGAGACTTAAAGAGATTTCTAAGAAGAGTAATGAAATCGAAGGAATAGCAGTATTGTTTAAGTGTAGCTTCTGAAGTTGTAGCAAGATGTTTTAGGAGTAGTTTCTCGTGTCATAAAAAAATAGTTGTAACATTAATTGTTATTGTTAGTATGCTTTGTAAAGCGAGAGAGCCCAGGTTGTAGTTGTACATATAGATAGAAGTTAAAAAGCTATTAAGCTACAAAGGTATGATATGGCTGCGCTGTAAAATAGGAGGACTTGTGTTTTATGTCTTACCTTCGCTTCAGTGTAATTGGTCTCGTAGAAACTTCCCTGGCTGAAGTAATGGTTATTGAATGAATAAAATACAAATAGAAAGTTAAAATTACATTTCTTTCTCTTGCTTAGTGGGGATATTTATACTTCACACTCCCTTTGATTTCAAGTTGGCATTAATTCTGTTTTCTTCCTATTGCAACAATCTATTTTCTGTTGCTAGGTGTTTTTGATTTGTTTGTTTCTTGTAGATATCTCTTTCTTGAATTTAGATTTTCTAAAGAAAAAAGTTGGTAAAGTGGTAAAGTGAAAGATTAATCACTATTGATTTTGTAATTCTCATAAAATGTGTATTTCATTATCTTAATTTAAGAATAATTAATTCCTTATTTTACCAATTTTTTCACTTTAGAAAATCTTGACCGCTTTCTCTTTGTCTTTGACTATTTCTGAGATCTAGTTTTCTCTGTCTTTGAATATTTCTGAAGATGTAGTTTGGTTTGTGGGCTTTTTTACCTGTTTTGTTGGGTTTCATATGTTCTTTGATTTTGTCGGGCTAATTTGACTGAAAAAAATTTCCCTATCTTTGATGAAGAGAAAAAAAAAAGTTAGCATATGTTTATTTTAATTTATTTGAAAACATTACTATTGAATTTTGAGTAAAGGACATTTTCGTCCTTGACCTTTTTTTCGCGGACATTTTCGTCCTCAAGCAATGAAAAATACATTAAAGTCCTTGACCATTGAAAAACGTGGACATTTATGTCCTTCCGTTGAATTCAGCCGTTTGCATTGAACGGAAAAGGCTGAGTTGGCAGAGGTGGCGCTGAGGTGGCACGTAACGGAGGCCAGGTGGCATGGAGCATTTTGTAACCGGACATATAAGTCCTTGGAGAGACGGAGCATTTCGTAACAGGGCGTATAAGTCCCTGGAGACGAAAACGACGCCGTTTTGTCTCCTCCCCCATCTGCCCTTTTCTTTTTCCTTGGTCCCTTTTCCCTTCCATTCTTCTTCCTCAGCCCTTGCCTCCATCACCTCCGCACAGCCGCGCCTCCGTCAGCCACCATCAACGCCGGCGACCTCCTCCTTCCTCTCTTCTCGCGTCTTCTTCCCTTTCTCACTCCCTTGCTCCCATTAGTCTCTCTCTCTTGCCAGCCTTCACCAAAGGTCAATTTGTCAAAAAACATTCCATGTATCGAGGGATAACACCGGAGGGTCCAGACAGAGAATATAAAAATAAAGCTGAAGCAAAAGATATACCTCAAAAAGTAGTTATAGTTCTCTATCACTATCTAGTTGTTGTGCTTGTGCATTTGTTGCTGCCTTATCAGCTTCTTCCAAAAGAAAGTTCTTCAATGATCAACATCCCTTGAACCTGGCAATTCAAAAAACATGTAAACTTAAAATTCGATCTATTAATGCTTCTTCAAACGTTGGTTAACACATGGGGTGAGAGTGCAATGGGAAATAGATAATACAGGCATCCAACAAGTAAAACAAATAAATAATTAAGTGGATAAATCAGTTAATAATTGATGGTGAAAAAAGCCATGATGATGTTTTTCATTGAGTTAAAGAATACCTTTCTTCATTCATGGCTGCTTAGATAATTAGATAAAGCAGTAAAGAATCACACATAAATTATATCTAATAATCCAAGACCATTCAAAAATATTTTTCTCCATTCACGCACTTGTGTCTTGACAGTGTTGATACTCAATTAACTGTCAAATGCAATTCAGAATTTTACAAGAACAAAATATATCGATCATTGAACTCATAAATGTAGAAGCAGAGTGAAGAATAGACTCAAACATAGCATGAGATTTTAAGAAACATGCGACACTACATTATAAGCATATGCCATAAAGCTCCTTTGATGGTCACCGCAATCCACTTTCCCAATCTCTATTTCATCAGTTTCTTCAATTGCTTTTTCCAAATCATCCCACAACATCCCCAAGTTCTTACTGTAATAATAAGCATATCATTTTACAGCTTAGAAATCACTCTTAGCTCAACAATATAAAAGCAGTTAAGAGAATGAATGAATCAATTACCAATGCTTGCACTAGGGAACGCAGAACTTGACAAATCACGAAGTGTCCTTCTCCTTGATCTATGAAGGGGGAAAAGTAAAAAACATTCCATGTGAATCTCATTGAAATTTTCACTCCCCATGAGAAGAAAAACAACATCCCAAAGGTCAATTTCAACGGTTTTCTCGCAAAACAAACAAAAACAACATGGGGAAAAAAAGGGAAAAAGAGTTCACCTTTACAATTATGCAAATTGAGGACCAAATCGGACTGGGCAAGGTCCAATTCGAGCAAGCATGTGAAACCATCGCCAGGATCGAACGAAGCTCGTCGTCAGTGAGAGTGTCATTTATGCAGAGGTTCGAGGATCCCAATCCGACACTGTTCATTATTGTTGGTGCGGAGAAAAACCTTAACCCCTCGAGATTTGAGACTAATTTTTGCAGAGAGGCGGCGGCGTGGCGGTAGTGGGTCGCCGAGAAGGTTGTCACGGATGAACGGTGGGTGGAAGAAGGAGGGTGAGGAGAGAGAGACTAATGGGAGCAAGGGAGTGAGAAAAGGAAGAAGACGCGAAAAGAGAGGAAGGAGAAGGTCGCCGGCGTTGATGGTGGCTGACGGAGGCGCGGCTGTGCGGCGGTGATGGAGGCAAGGGCTGAGGAAGAAGAATGGAAGGGAAAAGGGACCAAGGAAGAAGAAAAGGGCAGATGGGGGAGGAGACGAAACGGCGTCGTTTTCGTCTCTAGGGACTTATACGTCCTGTTACGAAATGCTTCATCTCTCCAGGGATTTATACGTCCGGTTATGAAATGCTCCATGCCACCTGGCTTCCGTTACGTGCCACCTCAGCGCCACCTCTGCCAGCTCAGCCTTTTCCGTTCAGTGCAAACGGCTGAATTCAACGGAAGGACATAAATGTCTACGTTTTTCAATGGTCAGGGACTTTAATGTATTTTCCATTGCTTGAGGACGAAAATGTCCGCGAAAAAAAAGGTCAAGGACGAAAATGTCCTTTACTCTTGAATTTATTTTTCTTGAATTTTATTTTTTTAAAAATATTAAAAACTATACAATACTTTACTCTAAATTGTTTAATTTATTTTCTTGATGATAAACTCGAACATTGTTGTTTTGAAACACAATCTCAAATATAAAAAAGGGGATTAAATTGACAAATATGAAGAACACTTCTAGTATGAGGCTGGCCTAAAAATGCTTTTTGATATTTGGTTTATCACTTAATTGATTTTGGAGGGAGATTGTTGGTGCATCACCCCTTGGAGCTATCAACAATTCTACAATGGAAATTTAACAATTTCAGCACTTATTATTTTTTATATGCTGCACGGGAGTGTGTATCACAAAAGGATGAGATAGGAGATGTGTTTTTTAATGGTATAGGATTAAAAAATTCGGTGCCTCCAATTTCTTATTTGGTTGCACAGTAATATCCAAAAATCAGATATACTGATTTATTTTTTTTTTAAATGAATTACAAAATGGGGCTGATTTTTTCAATATGAAAATAATTATGGTGTAACTCAACGAAATAGACGTGTATCAAATATTTACACTATGTTATAGTGCCAGGTAAAATCGTAACCTGCGTTTTGTTTTTTCACTTGCATTTTACTCCAGTTAGCTTTTTCAATTTTTTGTCAGTCAATTTTTTTATTATTTTTTTGAGATACTAAAACGCAGGTTGTATTTTAAATATGTAAATTGCTTTTACCGAAAACTACAAAACGTAGCTTGTGTTTTGTACAGGCCTTACCTATAAATATGAAACTCAATTCACCCCAACTACCTCACTTCTGCTCTCATTCCTCTTTCTTTCATATATTTCATACTTGTGAATTTTTTTTTGGCAAATAGTTGTATCAAAAAAGTCAGGTTAGTTGAAGTTGAGGTTATAGAAGGTATTGTAAATTTGCGAGTGTATTATAACAGTGAGATTATATCAAACACACACGAAGAAGTGACTTTTGTTTATGAATATCTGTTTTCATTTGCTATTCCATACACCATGAGTTTTGTAGAGTTGCAAAATAGCATTTGTGAGAACATACAAAGTCACATTTCGAAAAGGGTGAGCAATATTTTGTACAGAAATCCTGTACAAGTATTCGGTAGGTTGATACAGTTTCAAATAATGTCCATCACTGATGACGCATTTATGCAGCAGATGTTCTATATTTATCAACAAACCCAATTTCACGCGCCGATGATAGAGTTATACGTTGAGTTGGAACAGCATATGGGGATGGGCGCGGTTGGCGAGGAGGCCAATGTTGATGAGCTTGAGGATTTAGATTGGGAAGATAACAACGACAGTGAAGAGAAGTTTGAAGCCAATTATGAAGTCAATGACGAAAACGATGACGGAGACCTAGTAGGCAATTCGGCGGTATAAAATGAAGCGCATGCGATTGTAAGTCAGCACCACCCCTTTGGTGTTCTGTCTTTTTTGCGGACTCTGGATCTCGAAGTCATGCATGCCCCGAAATTTTCTGAGTATGCGAATATGGGTATGTTATGGTTATTAATTAAAGTTACCATTACCATTTATTTTATTTGCCTGTCCGACTAACGGTGGTTTGCGTGTCGTAGGTGAAGTCAATGTTGCGATGGAAGATGATGAGTTTAGTATCAGAATGGAATTTAGTTCTAGAGAGTCGGTTATATGTGCAATCAAAAGCTACATTATCTCTAGAGGAGTTGATTACACTGTGTATGAGTTTGAGTCGTAGACATTCTATGCAAAATGCAAGGGTTACGTTGTAGGGTGCGATTGGCTTATCCGAGCTGGTTTGATTTGAAAAAAAGGTTGTTGGGAGATCATGAGATACAATGGCAAACACAATGGGGACGATTTCACAAGATCATGCCAAGTTAGACTCAAACACAATTATAGATGCTATTAGGCCGTTGGTTGAAGCAGACCCGTCGATGAAGGTGAAGTCTATTATTGAAGAAGTTCAATCCAGATTCAACTACACTGTAAGTAACTCCAAGGCTTAGTTGGCAAAACAAAAATCTGTGGCAAAAGTTTTCGGTGATTGGGAAGTTTCTTACCAGACTCTGCCAGTATGGTTAAAAGCAATGATTGCGAAGATGCCAAGGTCTTGTGTTCAAATAAAAATGCTTCCCGTTTACTGTGATAGTGAAGAGGTTCAAAGTGTAAGAGTTCTCTATCGCATTTTTTGAAACTTCTAGCATTTAGACACTGCAAACTATTAGTGTAAGTTGATGACACATACTTGTACGGAAAATATAATGTGCACTTTTAGTTGCGGTGACACTAGATGGAACCAAAATATTGTACCTATTGCATTTGCGATAGTCAAGAGTGAGACGGTAGATACGTGGAAGTTTTTCCTAACCAATTTGTAGAGATATGTTATTACCATTGACAGTGTGGGCATTATTTCTAATCGGCATAACTCCATCGACTCAGCAATAACTCGCAATAACAGTGCATAGTCATCACCAAGAACGTAGCACATGTTTTACATCAAACACATCGGATTCAACTTCTTAAAAAAGTTTAGGACTCCGTATTTATATAAACTCGTAGTTCATAAGAATAAATTATTATTGTCATAACAAACAGCATTATAAAAGATTATTATTTTATCATAAACATCATTATAAAAAATAATAATATATTAATTATAATATTAATTACTCATATATACCGAAAATACTAATAATAATAACAATAATAATAATAATAATAATAATAATAATATGAGCCGTACCATTTTTTGTTTTTTCTTTAAATAATCGATTAATAACATTAATATATTAATAATAATAGTTAATAATATATTAAAAATAATAATAAAAACAAAATAATAATAATTTA
>NC_029772.3:1626404-1678304 GCF_000817695.3 Arachis duranensis
TATTATTAATAATAAATTATTAGTTATCATAAATAATATTATAAAAAATTAACAATATACTAATTATAATAATAATTTTTTTTGGGTCACTTAATCATAATAATAATTACTCATATAACAACAACAATAATAATGAAATTAACAATAAAATTAACAGTTAAAATATAAATAAATAAAATATAAATAAATAAATTTATTCATTATAAAATTAAAAAAATACTTACCCATTAAAAATGATCTAAATATTCAATAATATGTTCTTGAGGTAATGTAAAATCATGAACCATTTTTTTCTCTTAATTTCACTTTTCACTCAATAAAACTATCCTTTTTCTATTCTTCTTCCTCCCTCACTAAAACCCTAAACCTTCTTTTATTCTTCTTTCTCCTTCGCTAAAACCCTAAATCCTTGTACCCTACAATGCAAAATACTCCTACAATGTCACTTTAACAAACCCTCAATGAAATCAAATTTTTGGTTCTTTCCTCCCAACTTGCGTTTTGCATTTTAAAGACTCAGTTCAGCATTCTCTTCCAACACGTATTGTCCATGCAGCGATGTTCTTGCCAATCGCAATCTGCGATTTGCCTCTGCCGCTTGCCAATCGCAGCCTGTGTTTAGGAAGCTTTAAGGTGGTCAACCCGGCTGATCCTATCTGTATGCAGGGGACATAGGACACGTTTCGATACGTGATTGTCCCTCTATGCCAAACGCAACTTGTGTTTTGTAGTTACATGTTTATTTTTTTTTGTTTCACCTAAAATATTACTTGCATTTTGCAGGTGACTGATCATGACACATCTACATATGTGAATAACATATCATATACCAATATAATTAAATTTTACTAATTTTTACTCCATTAATAAATTAGTTTCTAACAAAATGACAATATAATTTATATTTTTGAAAATTAAAAAATTTTTAATATTGAAATCGAAATTTTTAATTTTTGTTTTAAAAAATAAAAAAATTTAAGAGTACAAATTAAATTCTCCAATTTATTATTTATTTTCTCTCTTCAAACAAATTGTTCAATAATAACATATTACACATATATTTAACCCATATAAAATAAAATTAGCCTAATTTCAATGCCAATCTAAATATTAACTCGCGTGTTTGGATTTCACTTCATTTTCATTTTCTTTTGTTTTATTATTCTGTTTATACAGCTCATGCTTTTCTTCAAGCAATTATTCATCACCATCTTCTATTCTCAACCAAAAAATTCTCACTTTTAGTTCACGATTATTTAAATACGAAACTTGCATTTCCTTCCTCATAGTGGGCGTTTTTGTTTGTCATGAGTTTGGAAGAGTGTGAAAAGTAGTTTAGGGTGATGAAGAAGGTTACGGAGTGACGGTAGTTTTCATTATTGTTAATGAAGTTGTGTGAGGGTTTTAAGAGGTTAACGATTATTATAGTAGAGGTAATTTAAAAATTTAATGTGTTCTTTTAGCAAAGTTAATAAAACTTTAGCAATCAAGCATTTTTATCAAAACACAGCTCATTTTTGTAGATATAATTAAATAAAGGGAGTCACTTAGATAAAGATATCAAAAACATCTTTTTTAAAGATGTTTTTTAAAAATCAAAATTTAACACATATAATCAATTAAATTATATTATTTTTATTAAAATTAGACTGGATAAATCAGTTTAACAAAACATTAATAAATTAAATTTTAAACCGGTATAAATTAATATTTTTTATAAAAATTATTACAATATCTCTATTATAAAATACAACTAAAATATCCAATTTATATAATAGGAGTATTGTAGTCATTTTTTATAAAAAATAATATTAATTTAGACGGAATTAAAATTTGATTCACTATTTTTCGGTCAAATTAATTTGTGTGACCTAATTTTAATAAAAATAACATAATTTAAGTGATTATATGTGTTAAATTTTAATTATTAAAAAATATCTTAAAAAAAAAAGGCGTTTTTTGCGTCTTTACGGCAGCGTCTCTCGTATAATATACTTTGTTTAATTTCATGCTTATATATATTTACGGTGTATATATCTGTTTTACTCACGCAAACGCATAACATTACATAAATTTACTAAGGACGAATGCGACAAGCTCAATACTATATAACTAAATTCAGAGTATAAAATCTTAATAGATTGACCAATGAGTAATATTCGACGATTAGATTAGCATTTGTCATGACACGTTAAAAGTTAAGTGATTACACATGACCAAACTAGACTAAGCAACGTTCCATTAAACATCCATATGCCAGAACCATGACCATATGCCATTAAACATCTCAATTTAACAATTAGATTGATAAAACTTATTAGGAATGGGTGAGGATTCCAATTGAAATGAACTACTACTGAGGCGGCAAAAACACGAACAAATTAGAATTTTGCACATCCACATTTCAGCACACTGAAACCATCCTTGAAGAGATAACAAGGTATCATGTTACAACAAATAAGTACATTTCCTACGAACCTAATAAGCCACACCATCATCATTCTACTAATCAGCCAGTGAATACCCTGAGACGACTAGTGATCCTCTCACGGCATATGGGACAATTACTTAATCTTGATGCACAATCTCTGCAAGTCTGCTCCCCCAATATATATATATATAGTTAGAACTTAGAAGTTAAAAACCACTATTAATAAATAACTTTAAGATGTCGTTTTTATCTGTAACCAAACATTTCTTAGGTAGTCTTTGTTTTAAGGTATTGGGACAGAGACTAGTACTAAAATTTCTCTCTCTGGGATTAAAATTTCAGTATTTCAGTACCTCCAAAAAATGAGGACACATGGGACTGAAATTTTTAGAGACAGAGACTGAAACTTTAATAACATTTTATACCTAAAATACTCTCATTCCAATTAATTAATTCCAATTTTACCTTTTGTACAAATTAAATTAGAGTTTCATTCTTGTTTTAATTTCTGTCTCCCACTTAGCACCAAACAGAATACTGAGATTTATTTCTGTCTCTATCTCTTAGTCTCTGTCGCTCAGTCTCAGTCTTTCAGTCTCTGTCTCTCCACCAAACGCTAGCTTAATGTTGTGTTTGGCATGTATCTCAGGATAAAATGTATAAAGACAATATAAAGAGACAAAATAGGTTGTTTGAAATCAAGTCATTTTGTCTCATAATGACAGAATATTTTGCCTGTCTCTATATTTATCTCATACTTTTAACAAGTTATATCATGAGAAAAATATGAAATAGAGCCTGATGAAAAAAGAGTTAGGGATTTAATGAGGCTCACCATGTGGCCACATCCAAAAGCCAGTTCCTTTGCATTGGTGAGACATACAGGGCAGGCCTACAAAATTCAATTGGTTGCATAAATAATAGAGCATGCAATATTTGATGATACAAGAGAAGACCCTGCTATGTGTTCATGTATTTGGAGACATGATTCTTTAGAAATACCGTTTGGTTTCGATCATCTGCTGGTGATGCTTGTGCATTGCTCATTACATGCCGGGAATAAGGAACTGGAGGAGGCTTTGGAACTATTTTCTTCGCTCTTCCTGTTACACGTCTGTTGTCCAAACTCCAAAATTCAGTTAAACAAACATAGATCTAAAAAATATAGACTCAAGTACCAGTCACAAGGATCATACCCAAGTATTCCAAATTCAAGGGTTGCTTTGTATTGGAAAGGGATCTCCATGAGAGCAGCTAGAGCAAAAGCTGCTTCTTTCTCAGAGGGGCCAATATTTTTAGACATTATGGCAGTGAAGTTAACAAACTGCATAAAAGGGTAAGTAGGATATTTTCATTGCAACAGAGTGCTGGCAAAGAATGTAGACTTTCAGCTGCAAGTAAGTTCTATACCTGAAAATTGTCGAAACCACGCGCCGGTATCTTGTCATCAAACTTCTGCATGTCTTCCCATGGACCATCACCAACCCCAACCAGAATAATTGCAAGGGGGTATTCACTGATATCAGAAATTAAAAAGATTGGAAACAACAAAATGGTATAAGCATTAATAGGAATGGTGTAAGATTATCTATGTGTACCTTGCATCAACTATAGCTTTGATTGTCTTCTGTTCTTGAGGACTCAGTTCTCCATCTTCAGTGTTGACACTCCTAGTAACCTTACAAATCAAACAAACTCATATGAATAAGATTAGAGACATAATGAGGTAGCATTAACTATGTACCTGCCCATCTGCAATGATAACCAACACATGAAATTGGCCGTGATTTTTCTCAACAATGTCTATTGCAGCCTCGATCACAGGAGCATAAGAAGTTGGTCCTGCAAACAAAAACCAAATCATTTCTGAACTAAGGCCTCGTTTGGCATTTGGTAATTGTCTCTAGAAAAACGGGAAAATACAAACCTATTTAGAGAATGAGACAAATACCAAGGACAGTGGAGACAAGGATATAGACAACTTTTTGGTCTTGTTTTTTATCCTGAGACACGCTTAAAAAAAGCTACATATGAAAATAACCTGAAAGTTTCAAGTTTGGAACTATCTTTTGGTAGCACGCAAGAACTTCCTCAAAACCATGACAAGGTGTATGATCACTGTGAAAGCTAAACACTTCTTGATTATGGGTTGTTGCTGCACAATAAATAAGTAAAATTGAACAAGATGTCAAATTGATTAAACTTGTCAATTTAGGACTTACCATCACCAAAGCCAAAACATGGAATCAAGTTATCATCATCAAAGGGAGCCAAAGTCTTGCCAACAATAGAGATGGCCTTCTCATAGGGGTTTGATGTCTCTCCAATGGCATGCAGGCTTCTATTGTTGAATGACATTCTGCCTTCAATAACAACATGGTTGCATTGGCTTCATAATAACTTAATAACCCAACACTTAAAATCAAACTGTTTAAAACCCATATTTTATTTTCTCATGTCAGAAACCGTAGGATTCTCTCAAGGTTTAAAATAACACATATCCTCATGAATCTTTTTCTATTACTTATTATTTATTCTTTTGGCTTACTTCTATTTTACTATATATAGTAATTGAATCAATCGTGAATATATGAACATGAGAGGATCCAAATCTACGTGCTACAACCTACCAGTCCATTCATTGCTTTTTGTGAAATCAATTCCAAGGATGAGATTTGATGATTCTAGACCTTCTTTCCTTAAGGCAGTTGTAACCTGTATAAGTAATCGGGTAATTGAGAAACTTTATTTGATGCGAGATTCATTGAACACAAATGATATATTAGAAACTTTATTTTATTTATTTATTTTTTTAAAAGTCTATATTACAAAATTTGAACTAATGAATAAGGTTAAAACCAAATTTCAACCCAAAACCTTTAGTTAACGAATTTATGATTTATGAGCCGTAGATAATATATATCTATTTTCAACCAAACTCACATTAAGGAAAAATAAAAGTTCAAGTTACAAACACACCCGAAAGCTGGAGAGCATTATATCTTGGTGATGATAAAAATAATTATTATTAAATTATGGATTGTGTTATACATCAAAATAATCCAATAATATATATTTATCTAAAAATGTATATGCTTTCTGGTTTCATTAAACATTTTTCACGAAGCATTATTTGGAAAAAGCAGCATTATTAATGGGGGATGATGCACGATGCACGATGCATGATAGAATATGGTTGAAGCTTGATAGAATGGAAGAACATAAATATTGGTTCATTCTCATATGTATAAAGGTACAAGCAATCTATCTATTTATAATATATAAAAGCTGATACCAACTTTTTCTATAATGAATTTAAGTTATCTTTTTTTTTTTGTTAATGATGCCACATCAGCAATTCTAATAATTTGACAAAAAATTAAAATCAACCAATCACTATTTAATAAAATATTTTTAAAAAATTAAAACAAAAAACTCTTATTTATTATTATTCAATTGAAACATCAAATACTAATGAAATATAATAAATATACATCAAAAGTGTCATAATAACAACGATATTATAAAAAATTTAAGTTACAAATATTCAAATTCTACAACGTATACATATTAAGACTCTTACTACTCTTTATTTTTTAATATCTTATATTAATTATAAAAAATTTCTTAAATTTAATATAACATTTTTATATGTTTTTCATTCTCATTCATTCATTTTTTTAATTATTTACAAAAAAAACACAAAAGGTAGGAAATTAGAATTCTAAGGATTGATGAATGCAAAACACATTACTATAACGAATAGTATAAAATTAAAAAAATATTTTAAGTAAAGCTTAAAAAATATCAATTTATGTCACAAACATCTAAAAAATAAAAATAACATTAATATATGCAAACATATAAATAGAATGCAAATAAATAAAAAATATTTTTTATAAACAAATTGATTATATAAAATAAAATATAATTGATGATAAGATAAGTATGAAATTAAAAAATATTTTAAGTAAAGATTAAAAATATCAATTTACGTCACAAACATTTAAAGAATGAAAATAATATTAATATATGCAAACATATGAATAGAATGCAAAAAAATAAAAAAATATTTTTTTATAAACAAATTGATTATATAAAATAAAATATAATTGATGATAAGACATAATATTTGTATGACATGGTTGTTGAAATAATTCCAAACAAAACTACATTCTTTGCTAAGCGCATTAATTAAATACAAGTTCTTGAATTTTTTTACTTTTACTCTCTCAATATCTTTAAAAGATTCTTTAACTGAATCTTTATTTTTTACAATAACAAGAGCACTAGGGGGAGAAATAATACAATTGACAAGAAAATTTTTAAAAAATATCTAATTTTGGATTATCGGTCTACAAGGAAAAGACTTGCTAGTTAAATAGAATCCAACATTTTGTTGAGATTCAAAATGGATTAAGAAAATCCTAATTTTTCCCAAAAAAAAAAAATTCTAATTCCGAAAAACAAATATACTTATTCAAACTAGATATCATGCTAATAAATATTGAATGATTCTAACAAAGACCAAGAAAGATACTTAGAAACACAAAAAAGTAAGTTTCTGCCAAAATTTAGAATTTAAGTTCACCTGTCTCCCTTTCACAATTTAGTATACTTTTAACTTCAAGAGATAAAATTTGAAATTTAAAAGCAAGAGCCAAATTTAAAATCTTGTTTACTTCAAAAGTCGTGAGTTTTTAATATAATAACTTTGAAAGATGTGAAAGACATGTTAGCCTCTGACAAATTTTTTATTTTACTTATGTAAAAAACCGCAAGATAAATTAAACATAAATTAACTATATATAATACTTAATTAATGGTTATATCAAGAAATAGTTATAAAATTAATTTAATTCTCAAACATAGGATTAATATCTTTACCTTGGTAACAAAAAGTAGGTGGATATTAAAAAAATTAAAATATTTATAAGATTTTGAACTTTTCAATTATATTAAATAAAATACATAAAAAAATCATACTTCAATTTTATTAATTTTTTTTGGAAAAATTTAAGTTGACTTTATTGAGCTACTAAATTTCTACCACATAAGTCACCCAAAAAAAATCTACCACATAAAACTGCAATTTGACTTGGTCATCTATTTTCCAACATTTTATACTATTCAAATTATCTCAAAAAATATCCCAGACTAGGAGTTAACTAAAAAATATCTCATTGTCGCATTTCAAAATCAGAAGATGAAAAAGAAAGAGACATATGAACCAAAACATATGATAGGTGAGAATGAACTAACAAGAGAATCATCAGCACAAAAAGCTTGGAAAAACAGAGAAATTCGTACATATTCTAACTATTTCTAAGGATGAATGTGATATAGCAATAGGGAGACATTCATAAATTAAATTAGTTTTATATATATTTTTATCCATAAATCCAATTCTTGAATTTTGTTTTCACAATATGCATATAGATTAAACGGAAATAACAAAAAAATACACTAATAAGAGTATATTTTGATTAGGCAAATGTGTAATTTTTCCCCTAATCGAACCTACACTAAACATGTTAATGAGAAGGAATAAAGACAAAGGAGCAAAACCTGTTCAAGAGAAGTGAAATTATCCTTAATCAAAGCATATTTCTTTGCTGCATCCTTCTTTCCCATGGCTGCTGATCCCTCCTGTCCTGACTTATTTTGTGCCCTAGACATGGATTGTGCTTGTTGCGGTTGCAGTAAAGGCAGCGGCAGCGAAGGATACTGTGGTGGAGCTAACCGTCGCGGTGGCCTTAATTGTGATAACGATAAAGGTCTATTGTCAATGGCTGAAGAATTATTATTACTATTATTTCTTCCACCACTTCCTTTGGTATTGTTTCTTGAAATTCGAGCACTACTGTTTCTATTTCTGGCTATGAGGTTGCCCATGGCATCTTCCGCTATAATAAAGGCGTTACAAGAGATGAATACATGTTTTTGTGTGTCGAGAGAGAGAGAGAATTTATAGTCAAAAGGAATATTGAGGGCAAAAGAAAGAGGAAGGTAGAGCGTCTATTTGAGACTTTTGAGTGTGGAGCTTACTTTGTTATAGAAATCACTGGAAATCACTGGAAAAGGTCAATTTATTCTGATCTGATTGAAGAAATAAGCTAAGTAGGGGAAAGTATCTTATTCTAGCTTACTTTGTTAGCTTGCTTGCCAGAATTTTTTTTGAAGGTAATAGAAAGCTTTTCTTTAGTTTCTTGCCCAACACATAAGCTGAAGAACACAAAATAAATACCGAAACTGGCTTTGCGTGTCATACTGGTGTAAACATTAAACTGCATTTATGCTCTAAATTGGGAACTGTCATTTGCATACTCATGTATAAATTTATGGAAAAAAGACAAATGTGTCCTAAACTTTTAAAATTGTAGTAAATTAGTCTCTCATAAATTTTAATTAGATTTATTTATTTTGTGTCTTAAAAATATATCTTAAAATTATTAAAAAGTTTTTATTTGAAATAGAATGTACTTGTTTTATATTTATTAAATAAAAAATTTCAAATTTTTTACTAATGATAAGTTTATTATGTATCTTTAAGTATTATTTTAGGAATTGTCTTAACTCTTCAAATTGAAGTCAGATTCTATTGCAGCATTATAGTCAGAGAATTTTTTGTGTTTAAGATTGTGTTTTGTGGTAAGCGAAAAAGCTTCTTCGAGCATGCAACGAATCTCATTGTCCTCTATCATTCATTGCGTGCAAAATGGAGACGAAAAGAATAGCATTGCTCCAATATGCAAATGTGGAGTGTATATTATATTGTACAAATCCACGACATCAATTAACCCCAACAGGTTATTTTTTGGGTGTCCCTTCTTTAAGGTAAGATAGTTATATAAATCTTGAAGTAGATTGATGTAGTTAATTGAATTTTTTTATCCATCCCACTGTAAAATTTTTGTTTGTCTTAATGATCATGTTACATAAATTAGAGGCACAAAAAATTAATTTGTGACAGTAAAATTGATAATGTGAAAGAGTATTTGTGCAAGAATAAAGTGGAACAGAAGCTGATTAAGTTGGAGAAGAAATTGGCATATATAGAAAGGAAGAAAAAAAACTAATATGTTGGTTGTTCTTGTATGTTTGTTAGTAACTAATGTTGCTGTTTTTGTCATTAAGTCTTGAAAAATAGACAATTAAAGAAGGTCTATTATTGTTGTAATAAACTGTGATATGAGTTCACAAATTTCAATTATTTTATAATTAATAAATGATGTTATTTTGTTAATATTATATCATGAATTTAAATGGGCTATTGTTCGGATGCACGAGTATGGTTGGATCTGGTGGTAGTAAAAGTGTGGGAGACTAGGAGATGGGTGCTGGAGAGCTCTGGTGAATGACTCTTTTGGCCTGACGGGTTGAGGATGAGGTGAAGCTACCTGCAAGGACTCCAACGCTCAAGTCAGTGTCCGTACAAGAGGCGGCTGTTAGAGTTAGGATTAGGTGACGTACCTTTGGGGAGGGATAGGTCCCTCCCCCTTTATAGTCCGTACTTGGCCTGTACTTCGGGTGGGCTCTTGATGGCCAAGCCCATACATCTGAAAGCTTTTGTCAGTTGTCCAAGTTCACGTGGGAGGGGAGGTGACGTGCAAGTCACCTCCCGGTTCGGGCTCGGTAAACCGTCGGATCGGTCGGACATCCGAACCCGAATCTTTGGTCTGTTGGGTTGGGCCGGAATAGCTATATATAGTAAATAATAGTATAGCTATGTGAATTTTATTAAATATTTTGGTACATTAAACATTCAGACATAAGATATGATAAGTTATTGAAAGGATTACAATCCTAGCAACATAAGCTAACATAACAAAGTTGGTTACCACAAAGCACCGAAGATTTGTCAAAAAGATGCTATAATGTACTATATACCAAAAAAAAAAACAAAAAGCTTAATCTCAAGTAACTTCTTAAAGTAGCTTAATCAATTCTTTGGTTTGTTGATTCTTGGAGTGGGGATGAACTAATATCCTTTGAGTTTTAGTGTTCGCTGTAGTTAAAATCTCTAGTCCTCCACTAACTTCTGCATTTAGTTGCTATGATGGTGCTGTAACATATTATTTGTAAAGAGCCTATTTACTAATTGGTCGCTTGGGTCTAAAGGAAATTTTGGCTAGCCTTGCTAGAACTTGGGCTAGAGGCCTGAATGGTGCTTGGCCTGGCCTTGTAAGGACTGTAGATACAGACATTGATTGGCTTTCTGGAATAGGTTGTCGTTAGCTCATTGTTGGACCTGACCTAGCCTGTAAAAAAATATGCACTTGCTTGAGTTAAAATCAACAAAATGTATTCACAATACTTGACTTTTGTTTACTGTAGTAAGGTTCTGATTGGTGGTCTTAGAGAAACTCTGTTGTCCATCCTGAATAATTACAACACAAGCATTCGTCACATGGGTGTTATAATAATAAAAAACAACTCAATCATTAACTTTTTTATCGGACGGATAGATTTATCCTTGAATTTTATCTTTGGTTGAGGTGCAGACTGTGACAGTGTAAGCTTAGCTTGTGCTTAGTCATTTTTTGTGCCATGCTTTGCTCTTTTTGTCTTAGGTTTTCAGTTGTGATCTGAAGGTACTCCTTTGCATGTTTTATAATTGTGCCCCTTCTCACCACATTTGCTGGAAGTTACCTTGAATGTTTTCTTCAATTTATCCCCCTGTATCAGATCCTCAGCCGAAATCTTTTTTTTTTATGCATCTTAGGTTTCCTAATAAGTCATTTTATTATTGGTAGGTCTAGTTTAATCAGTCCAGTTCTAGTCCAAAGTTCTTCAGATGGAACTGGTTGAATACACTGACTATATATTGTATGGAATGAGTCCATACACAACCACTTGTAGACATAATCCTCTGGTTTGTTAATCATAAATTGGTTAATTGTCATTTGTAACATGAGCATGTGTGCTTTATAAGATCAACATCAATCTTCATGTTCTTGCGACTGACCTCAAATCGTTTCTTATCACGGTTACTAGTCCACTCAGTATGCCATCTATTGCTAGATTTAATCATGCAATCAAGCCTCTTCTATTGACCAGGTACAACCTTTCAATGTATGGAGTCAAGAGTGTAATGTGTTTAGTCATTCTTTTCATCAAATAACATCTCAACTCCCCGCACATTGTTAAAATGGGCTTGCAGCAATATTTCTCAAATTTTGCATTCCATAATTTGCACATGTTGCTGGTCAAACTATTCACTTTAGACCATGCCTTCGGATCAAAACTAGTTAGATAAGGTTATGCATCTTCATTATTTATTTATTTTTAGTTTCTCCATGCTTTCAACAAACTCTGGGGAGTTGTACAATTAGCATACTCCCATACACTCTTCCTCACCTACAAGTCCTTGAATTGGTTTATGAAGTTCTTGATTCATGAGCATCTTCAATTATTTTTAGTTATTATTTCTTTGAATAAAGTTAGTGACCTCTTGTTTTAATTAATATTTTTATGCTTTTAATCAATGTTTGTTGAAGTTTCATTCTTTGAACAAAGTTAGTGAATTCCTGATGTTAATTGAGATTTTTGTACTTTAATAATTATTTTTTGGAGTTACTTTGTGCTTTGGTATGTTTAGGGAGTTGTTGAAAGATTTGAGGCAATAACAAATGAGGAAAATGACAATCAAAGAAGCCTTTGGAAGAAGCAAGGAAGGCGGTATACAAGAGGAAGCACACTCCCAGGGAAGCAAGAGTTGGAAAAAGCTCATGGAAGTTCAAAGAAAACTTGTAACCCTGACCTCTCCATACTCCAACAAGGATAACGTGAGCTAGAGAGGTCCATATGAAGCGGTCTAGCAGCATTAGAAAGCCAACTTTTAAAACTTTTCAATGATGTATAATACTTCATAGTGGATACTAAATCTAAGGGTGCAAATCACCATTCTTTTTCGCACACCACTCTTGGCATATTGTACACCAAGACAATGACCCTCTCATATTCCAACAAGCATAACTTTATTTATAGATGTCTAAATGAAGAGCTTCTAGTGGCGTTAGAAAGAGCTTTCTAACGATATGTAATACTCTATGGTGGACATTTAGTTTGGGCCACGAAAAATGAGCATCTTTTGACGCCCAAAAATTGAAGCGCCCCATACGCCTTAAAAAATGAGCACCTCCCAGGGACTTGAAATTGGCATTTTGGATGCCAAATCCTTGGCATTTTGTATGCCTACAAGCACACTCTAGGAGCTTCATTTTGGTCTTCATTTTGGCACCTTAGACACCATCCTCGTGAGCGTCTCAAACGCCAATCCATTGCACTCATAGGGACTCAAACTTGTGCTCTATTTTGGCGCCTCCAATGCCACCCAATTGGCGTCTTAGATGCCATTCCGTGAAGGCCAAATTGGTGAAACAATATGGCAACTTAGACGCCATTCTTATGAAGCGTTTTGGAGCCAAAGAAGCCTTCGAGCTTCAAGGAAATCCAAGGCTTGAAATGGTGTCTCCAATGCCACACATTGGTGTCTCCAACTCCACCAAGAAAGCACACTTCCAGGACTTTATTTGGAGCAAGATTTTGAGTCCATTCTGGCTTCTAATGAGCACCTAAAATTCCTAAGTCCTTAACCACATCTAATGCTCATCAAACCCAACTAATCAAGCCCATAACCATCAAGACAACAACTCACAAGGCTCAGGATCCAAAGGGAGCAAGGAAGATCACTAGTGATAGTTAGTTGGAAATTGCATTTGATTTTAATTTGAATTTTATTTTGACTTTGTAATTTAGGATAGATTATAAAGAGAGATCCAGGAAACCTTTGAAAGACACTTTTGGGAGGAAGGGTCTTTGGACTCTCTTCTTCTCTTCTCATTTTTTTTCACATTCACATACCTATTTTGTAATTCTTTGAGATATGAGTAGCTAATCATCTCTTCATTGGAGAAAAGAGCTCTGTTTAATTTCAATGGATTAATGTGATTGATTGTTCAACTTGAATTCATCTTTCAATTGTTACTTTAGAAAGGGTCTTCATTCTTCAGCAAGGATCCAAATCTATTGGAAGATAATTTAGATCCAAATTGATGTTTTATGATCACTTGGAAAAGTGGATTCATGAAATCTGTAACACCCTACCATACTTAATCTTATGCGTAAGTCATAAGACTAAGATAGTAAGGTATTACGACTTCTAAAAGTAAAAAAATATATATAATAATAGTAAAAGAGATATTTAACTGGGAGTCTTGAAAAATGGGTAAAACAAAATCGCAAAATAAAAGTACAATGTTCAGGAAATGAGATATCTTGCGTGCCAAGAAAGCTGTTGTTAACAAGTGAAAGATAATGAAACTGGGAATAGAGGATCAAAGATACAAAGTAACAAGCTCTTAACTCAGCTTGCGAAGCCAAGGCTGGCCGGAGAATATTTACAAACATATATACATATCCCAAAATATATAGAAAAACCCTAACTCTCCTTAAGCCTCTAAGAGGAACAAAATAAAGAAGTTTCCTGGAGAGAAAGCTAAGTACATATATACATAAGCTGATAAATACAAAAATCCTCCGAAGGTTCTCAGCATCGTAAAGGTGCCACGCATATGATATATAAGGTTCTGAGAATGTCAGAGGCAATCCTAGAACGCCAACATTCAAATTATAAAACTTAACAAACTAAACAGAAACCATAAATCAGGGTGGTTCTCTAAAGCTTTCTAAACTAAATTAATTTCTTAAATCTAACTGAAACTTAACTAGAATCCCCAATCTCTCCGCCTTTCCTCCATCTCCGGTAATTACAAAGACGAACAAGCAGACAAAGCAAGCACAAGTAGAATACAGATAATACAGATATCAATTATGACAATTAGCATATTATAATCAATTAGACAATCCCAATTAATGAACAAACAAGCAATACATACAAATGCATATGATGCATGCCTGTCCTCTGGCTATTGATATCAACTGTCAGTTACGTAGTCACCCCGACATGCTCTCAATATCAAAAATACACCATGGAGAAAATTCCCAAGCTGACATGGGGAAAGAATGCCCCAAGCTCAAATATATCCGTAGGACGAATCCCAAGCTAACATGGGGAGAAAAGACAACACCCCAAGCTGACATAAGGGAGATAACACCCTCAAGCTCAATATATTCAATCATGAGGGAGACAACACCCTCAAGCTCAATATATTCAATTATTTCTCATAATTGTCAGTTTCATTTTTGATACTAATTTATATCTCATCTAATCGTTCTCAATTTTACTTAACCCATTGCTCATACATTTTATTATTCTTGATTAATTAACATCATCAATTCTCAATTCCTCACATTACTCTCTTACTTGCCTCATACATTTCATAATGTAGAAAATCAATAATTCGAGCCTTAACATCATAATTCATTCATATATACACCTCTCTTTTATACAATCCATCATTTTTAACCTTGACTTCACTCCCAAGTTATCTATATTTCCTAACTTCAGCTAACTACTAGGCTTACTAATAAATTCTAGGGTTAACAGGGTAGAAATAGGGGTTTAGAGGTTCGAAATCATGTTTAGATCATAAAAACACAGGTGTTGGAAAACAGGGTGTTTGCTGGAAAACAGGGTGTGGGCATGCGCACAACTTGAGGAAAAACAGGACGTGTGCAGGCGCACGAATGCGTGTGTGCGCACACCAGTAGGGAATTACTTAGTGTGTGTGCACCTCACCTGTACGAACGTCACCAGCAGAAAGCAAATCCTAGTGTGTGGGTGCGCACAAGAGCGTGCGTACGCACCCTTACTGAAAAATACCAGGTGTGTGTGCGCACAAAGACGTGCGTATGCACAGATAAGTTTCTGCTACTGCTGAGTGCGTGCGCACAGTAGTGTGCGTTGGCACACACCAAAATTCCTGATTCTGCTGCAACTTTCAAAATTTTAGTTTTTAGCACCACATTTCCGGCGTCCATAACTTCCTCTATAAAAGTCGGTTTTCCGCAAACCTTTTATCATTTTCAAGCTTATAACATTCTTTATTTTAAATCAAACCTCATTTTCATCCGAAATTTGAGGAGCAAGTTATGGACTACCAAAGTTCATCAAAAATTAGTTTTATCCAAATTATACCAAACCCTCATTTTTACCAAATTCACATACTGTTACCCACAAAACCTGCACATTTGCAACATAACAAATCCCTTTTCATCAACACAACTACCCACATATTAATGCTCATACCAACCCACAAAATTCATACATTATTCCAAATTCCACCATTCCAACCACAAGCTACAACTTTAAAATTCATTAACTCAATTTCTCAATTCATTAATAGCACATTATCAATCACCATTAATCAATCAACAAGCAACAAACCACAAAATTCCATTATCATGCATCAACAACATCCTCAATTCATTAATAGCACACTATCAATCACCGTTAATCAATCAACAAGCAACAAACCACAAAATTCCATTATCATGTATCAACAACATCTTCAACTCTCCATTAATTCCAACAACTCATATTCATTAATTCTAATAACTTATATTCATTAATTTCAACACCAACATCCACATTGTCAAGTGCCCAACACCAAATTATCCATCAACATCACATAAACTATTCATTTAACACATTTCACTATTTCAACTTATCTTATAGTTTCCTAACCTAAGTATTCACAGAGCCTTACATATTAAATGCGCAAAACTCAAACCATACATTGGCCGACCGCCCCGTTTAGTCCAAGGCAACCTCACAAGTCACACACATACACAGCCCCTCAAGCTTGAGAAATCAACCAAAATCTCAGCACCAATCATCCACCAAGCCTCCAAGTGTTCACAATGCCAAGTTTCAATTACAACAAACTACCTAACACAAATATACAACATATACATATACCCAATCAACATCTAATACACCAATTCAGATTCTTAGATAGGGTTTCAGTCTCTTTACCTTACCCACGTGCAGAGCAACTCAAATCCGATAAGCTCCGCAAGCTAAAACAAACCTAGAACACCAAATTGGGCAGAGTCTCATCACAAGGGTTCAATTTCACAAATAGAAAGAGGGTAGATAATCTGAAATGGATTTGAGGCTTACCCGTAGAATTGATCTGATGGAAATATAGAGCTTGACGCGCTGGACGCGTGGCCGTGAACGGTGCGGTGATCGGATCTCAAATGGGAAAGTTATGGTGGATTAAAGGGTTGATGAGGGTTTGTAGCTCTCCTCTCCCCCTTGCTGTATTCAGCGTGCTCTTTAGCTGAATGGGAAAGGAGATGGCTCAGCCCTTTTAAGTTATGGGTCCGGTTGGACCCACGGGCCAGGTTTTGAGTTCGGTTCAATCGGTTCGACCCATCTAATCTAATTTTGGGCCAAATTTTTTAAAATTAGTGTCAAAATTCTCGTTTTGAAGAGCTCTACCCTATTTTAATATTAGATTTATATTTTTAGTTTTTCTAATTATAATTCAATTTATTGACTAATTATTTGCTAATTTTGCAGGGTTTATAAAATCAAGCTTAAAAACTCTTTCTCTCAATTCTCATGATTATGGATCTGGATTTGATATGTGACGTTGAATGAATCCTATCTAGATCTTGAAGAATTGTGTGGTGATAAAGTCAAAAGAAATTGAACTACCAAGGAATTAGAATTCAATTACTTATGATTTGTCAAGAGATCAATGATTGCATAATTAAAGTGGAGATGAGAATTATTGATCCTGAGGACTCATCACCTCTATACCCCATTGTTCTTCCCATCATTATCTTCTTATCTTGCTTTAGAATTGTCTTTAATTGATGCATTTATGTTGATTCTTTTTCTTGCACTTTACTATTGCTTTTATTCACCTTAATTCTTGTCATTTACATTCTAGTTATTTACGTTCTTGCAATTTAAATTCTAGTAATTTACATTCAAGTCATTTATTACTTTCATTTACTTTTTTTATCAAGTCATTTAAATTTCATCCTATATTACCAATTGTTCATCATCCAAATTTGAATTGTCTAACTAGAATAATCAGTTGATAATTGCTTACTTAATCCATTAATCCTCATGGGAACGATAACCCACTCACCGTGGTATTATTTGATGTGATTCCGTGCAATTGTCGATGAGTTAAGCACAAAAATAAAAAACTTCATTCTATCAAGAACTTTACACTATTACTGGAGATTAATTGTAATTAACAAACTACCGGTTGATTGATTACCTAGATTAGACACTTTTTTTTGTTCTAGTTATTTATTTGCTTTTATTTCTTTCTTTTCTTTTGTTAGTTTATGTTATTGTCTCACTGAGAACTTTCTTAACGGTGACATGGGGAATCCCATTTTTTGTATCTTGGTGATTGTGTTTTTACAAAGTAGTAAGCAATGATGGAGTTTGCATCACCCTTTGGGTGTGTGTGGTTGGAAGAATTATAAATAATTCCTAAGAATTTTAAGATGGGAATATCATATTTCCATGTTTGGTTCAAAGTTTGAAAAGCTATTCCTAAGCAAGTTTGATTCCCGGGAATCAAAATACTATCATTTTAATTTCCACCTTCCCCTTGGGTATCTTTAATTCCCATGGAAATGGAATCTTTGTAACAAAGTAATACTTGAACCACACACACCCTTTGAGCAAGCAAATTATATGGGATACTTTTCACTGCCACAAAATGATTCATGTTTTCATGAATGGATGAACTATCTTGATTGTGGTTAGGAATGTCAAGAACAAGGAATGATGGAGTTTGAGCAAGTAAACCATATGGGATACTTCTCAGGGCCACAAAATGATTCATATTTCCATGAATAGAGCAACTATCCAAATTATGGTTGGGAAAGTCAAGACTAAAGAAATTTCAGTATTCATATTCTATCCATCAAAAGTCATCATCTCTTGATCGTGCCATGGAATAACTATAGCAGACAATGGATACATTTATACAAATTTTTCTAACCTCACCTTCTGATTATTCATATAAAAAACTTTCACCACTTGAGCTTGCCTTAGCACAACTCTTTCAAAATCCGCAAAATTCCTTTTAAAATCCACAAAATCCACTTCACACTCCACAAAAATCCTTTTAAAATATACAAAATTTATTTTACTACCCATAAAACTCCTTTCATATCCCCCAAAACAACCTCAAAATAGCACCTACACATCCATAAAACCCTTCTAAACGTTCATCTTTTGAGCTGGCCTTAGAACAAATTTTTCAAGCTACTACTTCATTTACCCAAACTACCAACAATTTCTTTCAAGAGCCCAGAACAAATATTAAAAATTAAGAGACTCAAGAAAAAATCTAGAAGTACAAATGAGCCAAATGGTACAACATCTTGCTGAGAGACCTACCAATCTTTTCTCTAGCGATGCAATTCTCAACTCAAGGGAAGAATGCAAGGGCATAAGCTTGAAGATTGAAAGGGTGCTTAGTAAGAAGAATGAAAATCAAATTGAGGTTACAAAGAAAAAGTTAGAAGTGCAAGAGCAAGACCAAGAAGCCCCTGTACCAAGTAAAATTTCAATGAACAAGGACATGATTGGGAAATACAAGTCGTAGGATTCCATATCTTCAGAGGCTACAAGAGGTGATAGAGAAACATGCAAATTTCTTCCCAAGAGAAATAATGCAAAATTCTACAAAAGAATGTGAGAGAATTAATTGAAGGAGTCCATACTTTAGTGCATAAGAGAACTCTCCACCCTCACACATAGAAGAAGGGGAAGATGCACAAATAAAGGAGGAAGTCATGCACACTCCATGCTACATTCCAATAATTAAGGAGGATGCCATGCAAGTTTCTTTAACTCTATGCATGCAATCCCCTAGGAAGGAAAAATTGAATGTACCACCCACATTTGAATTAAAGCCTCTTCCTCCAACACTCGAATATGCTTTCCTTGGTCTTGATGAATTAGATAGATGCATAGGGTTAATGTTTGGTGGGTATCCTTTTTTTCCTCGTATCCATTGAAATCATTTCTCTTAACCAGCTAGAAGAAGAGAAAGAGGATACAAATTTAGCAAGAACCACAATCTTTTGGTAACTCATTTTCTGACCCTTTTCTTTTAGTGCTCAATTAATCTTGATGTGCATTGCATGGAATAAGTTTGGTGTAAGAGTATTAATTAATAAGAGATGTGCAAGCCTTATTAAAAGTCGGATTTATAAAAGAGATCAAGTATCCTTTGTGGCTGGCTAATGTGGTCCTTATAAAAAAGTAGAACGAAAAATGGAGGATGTGTATTGATTACACTAACCTCAGCAAAGCCTGCCCAAGGATCCATACCTTCTCCCCAACATTGATGCCCTGGTTGACTTGGCTTCAGGGTATAAGTATTGACGGAGGAAAATCGTCAGTTAGGAATTTTCACAAAATAATTTCGTTGAAGTATAGATCCAAACCAACAATCAACCCTCAATCAAAGTTTGATTTTGTTTATCACTTAAGTTAAACCAATAAAAATCAAGAGTATTTAAATTTTGGGTCGTCTCTCAAAGGAATTATAGGAAAGTATGCATATTATTGGTTATGAAAATTTTGGAGATTTTTAATATGATGAACAAGAAAGCAAAGCTAACAACTAAGATAATATAAGTACTAAAAGATACTCATGGAAAGGATTAAGAGTCAAAGTTTTCTATCATAGATCATTGACCACAACATGGTAATTATAAAGGGTTAATTCCACTTAGTCATCCTCTAGCATCGGAGAGTTAAGTCAAGTGGACATAATTGGTCCTAAAACCAACTAACAACCCTAAATTACCAATTACACTAGACATCAATAATATCAAGGAACCTAAGTCCTCAATCACAAGCCAAGAGTATAAAAATCTACTCTAAAATCCAACCAAGCATTTTATCAAATACTTGAAAGGTATAAAAATAAAAGCATAGTAAAATTACAATAATAACAAAATCTAAAGCTATCAAATACAAGATAACAATAGTAACAACTTAATTAAACATCAATAAACAAAGAAATATCAAACTGCACTAATAGAAATCAAAATTAACAAGAGTTCATAAACATAAAAGTGACCAAATAAAAGAAATAACATATAAAACTAAGAGAGTAAAGATGTAATAACAAGAAATTGCAAGAAAAACTAAATTAAAGCAAGATCAAAACCTAAATTTAAGAGGATTTTAACCTAAATCTATCCTAATTCTAGAGAGAAGAGAAAGCTTCTCTCTCTAGAATACATCCCAAAACATGATTCTAACTAAACATAATTGCTCCCCTCTTGATCCTTCTTGAATTTGGCCTCAAATACTTCAGAAATGAGTTGAATTGGACTTGAGAAGGTCCAGAAACTACCAGCCATGTTTTTCTTAAGTGAGTCACGTGATTGTATTCGTACGTACGCATGATTGTAAAAAAATGTAATCGTGTGTACACATCAATTCTTCTGCGTATGCATGGCTATAAAAATTGCAATTGTGCGTACGCATGGCTGTAAAATACTCCAAACTTCATTTCTTCATGAATTCTTCACTTTTGCATGCTTTCTCCTTACTCCTTCAATCTTTACTTGTCTTGTAAACCTGAAATCACTTCATCAAACACATCAAGGTATTGAATGGAATTAAAGTGAATTAAAATTAGCAAATTAAAGGCCTAAAAAGCATGTTTTAAATCTTAAGTACAATTTAAGAAGAATTCACAATACCATGCTATTTTAGTGAATAAGTGTAAGAAAAGTTGATGAAATCCACCAAATTCAATACAAAATAAACCATAAAATTGTGGTTTATCAACTTTCCCACACTTAAACCAAACATGTCCTCATGCTTAACATCAAGAAAGATACAAGAAAAGGGTATCAACATTTATGCAATGCAAGTAAACTACCTAAATACAATCTATCTAAATGCATACAACTATTCTAGTTAACACTAGCTATCTATGTATATATAAGTTTAGTCAAAATAAATCAAATTCCAAGAAAACATATATACACAATCAAGGACCAAAACAATCATAACCAAACCAAATTCACAATTGAATTGAGTCATCCAAAATAATTTACAAACTTGCAAGATGATCATGGTCATAAATGGAAGTAGGGAATCGAGCAATTGAACCCTCATTGGATGTGCATATGCACTTTAGTCGCTCAAGTGTTTAGGGTCAATCCACTCAATCCTCCTCTAATCATGCTTTCTAAAATTTGTTCTTCATCTAATCAATCAACAAATATTTAATGTACATATGCAAATATCATGAGGACTTTTCAAGGTTGTAATGAGGCTAAAGTAAAGGTAAGGATGCATATGGTCAAGTGAGTTTGAAATTTGAATCTTTGATGAACTTAAACTCTCACCTAACACATATAACAACCCATACAATTCAATTACAAACTTAACTACCCATTCTTCACTTTTTTTCACACACTCATGCATTTTTTTCAATTTACATCCCATATGCATTATTCTTATTACTTTTCTTTGGAGCATTTTGTCCCCTTCTTATTGCTTTCTTTTTCTTTTTTTTATTCTTTTTTTTATACCAAAAACATAATATATATATATATATATATATCAAAATGGTTTTCATACTAATACATGTACCCAAATTCCCAAGATTTTTTAACAAGAATAAAACACTCAATTTTATCTACCAATATTTTTCGGATTTCTCCACACTTAAAATTATACAATTTCGTTAACTTAAGCTAATCAAAGATTTAAATTAGGGACATTGTTGTTTTTTCCCTTATAGCTAGTGATGTGCTTAATCAAAAACAAAAGAGAAATTAATAGGCTCAAAGTGGTAAACAATGGTAAATAAAATGATAGGCTATTTGGGTTAAGTGAGCTATAATGAAGTGATGGCCTCAATCACATAAATACAAAAACATATATTAAATAATGGACATATAGAATTAAACAAACCAAATATTACAATCATAGAGAAAAGAGCTAACACACAAGAATAAAATAAGTGATTAAATGATGTAACCACACAATTAGGCTCAAAAACTCATAAGTTGGGTGTTCTTTGCTCAAAAATCATATTTCACAATGTATAAATCTTGCAAGTTTCCATGAAGAATTTCAACTCAAATCAATTTGAATTTCAATGCCCTATAGAAAAGAAAGTTTCTTGAAATTTTTATTAAATTGATTAACACTTATTCTATATATGTATATATGATGTGATTAGATGGAAAAAGTAAAAAATCCTAAATTCATTTCTTAATTTCAATCAAACCAAAACATCAAGTGTATAGGAAATCAACTAGGAGCAATCATCACATCATCCAAATCACAATTATAACTAAAGACTAAAAGGTATATGTACAAGTCAAAATTAAAAGAAAATGTAAAAATATGCATCACTACAATATAATACTAGGTTATGTACAAATAAAATTTAAATGTGCAATAAACTAAGAAAGTGCAATAAATTAAGTAAAAAAATTTTAAAATGATAAAATATATAAAAAGTAACTAAAAAGCATAATAACAAAAACCAAAACTAAAAGTGTTCAAAAATGAAAATTGTCACCTAAAATATACTGTTGAAGCCGGACAACCTCCCCATACTTAAAAGGTAGTACCGTCCTCAGTGCTCAGAATTAAGCAGAGTGGAGGGAGTCGTCACTAGCATCACCTCCACCATCAGCTGGTGGGTCCTGGGCCTCCTCATGATCAGAATTCTCTGATGGAGTATTCGATTCAGGTGGAATGTTAGTGCCGCCGGAGATCATGATCCTTCTCAAGTGCTTATAGCGACATTTAGAGCGGCGCTTCGAATGAACTATGTCCTAAGTTAACTGGTGGATCAGGTGGTAGAATGGCTGTAAGAATAATGGTAGTGTTACTGAGTCTGAAGGTGCTAAAGGTGAAGGAGCTGAGGCTGAAGGTCCCGCCTCTATAGATGATGCTGGTTGTTGTCTACTTCGTCGTCTAGGTGTAGGCTCAAGTTCAGGTCAATCGCCATGTGGAATTACCCTTTTGTGGCGGGAGACTATCGATCTCTCATCTGTAGCTATTCAGATAACTTCAGTCTTCATGACTAACTGAATAATCATACATGAAAAGACGAATCTGATATGCCTTGAAAAGTATAACTGATTATCTTCCAAGACACACCAGACCATAACCGCCATATCAAAAATAATCTTAATCTCATGGGTGCTCGACATCACATAATTGAACAGAATCTACTATCCAATACGGGCCTCATCGGTCAAAGAACGAACAAAAATCCCCTAAAAAGTCGTCTTATCAGATCCAGATATCCATAAACTCCTAAGTTTGACAATCACAGCCAACACTCTATCCCATTCAAAAAGTCTTCATCTTCCTTTCATTTTCTGCCTATATGCATCTTTTTCACACGGTATCCTAAACTTTTCGAATAAAAGATGGCTATTTAGTATTTACTCAAAACTAAAATATAGATTTACTCCCTAAACAAATTTTATGCTTATCAACAAAATCCTAGAATGTAATGCAAAGAAGGGTCCCAGTTTAAAGATTGCAGAGGAGGAGCCTCTGACAAACAGCCCGTGAAGCCACTATAGAAAAGATCTCTGACTACAGTACCTTGTGTGGAGGAAGAGAAAGCTACTATATTCTATTCATAAATCCCTCACCTTTTCAGTTTTCACTCCCTTCTCCAAAAAAAAAAAAACCCTCTAATCTTAGTTTGGCAACACACAACACACAGTTCCAGTAACAAACAACTCTACAAAATTCACAAAAATGGTGTCTCTCAGTTTCCCACAGTTCCACTTCCATCTATTTCTGATCATTTCAGGTTTGGGAGTGATATCCACCGTTGAATCAAAGACACATTGGGGTGACGCACAAGTTCTGAAGGAACTAAAGAACAAAATCGACCCCTCTTCTCTGACTCCAGGTTCATGCGTAAGCTCATGGAACTTCACCGTGGACCCATGCGACAACCTCTTCACCGAAAAGTTCACGTGCGGTTTCAGGTGCGACTCGGTTGTTTCCGGTTTAAGCCGAGTCACCGAACTCAGTCTCGACCAGGCGGGTTACTCCGGATCCCTCTCCTCCATCTTCTGGAACCTTCCCTACCTCGAAACCCTCGACGTTTCAAACAACTACTTCTCAGGCCAAATTCCCGAGTCATTTTCAAATCTGACTCGCTTGAGTCGACTCAGTCTTTCGCGAAACTCGTTCACCGGCGAAATTCCTTCTTCCCTTGGCTCCCTCTCCATGCTCGAAGAACTCTACCTGGATAACAACAATCTCGAAGGAACAATCCCTGAGAGTTTCAATAACGGGCTCAAAACCTTGAAAAGGCTTGAAATTCAGTTCAACAACCTCAACGGAGAACTTCCGAAGAATTTTGATTCTCTCAAAAACCTTAACTACTTAGACCTCAGTGACAATGGCGTCACCGGAAAATTGCCGGAGGCTTTACCGGAGTTTTTGGTTCAGATTTCAATGCGAAACAACTCCTTAAGCGGTTATTTACAACCCGAGAGCTTCACGAAGCTGAAATATCTTGAGGTTCTTGATTTGAGTTACAACAATTTCAGTGGCTCAGTCCCTTTCAGTCTCTTTCAGATTCCCTCACTGGAGCAACTAACACTCTCTTTCAACAAATTCTCTTCCATGAACTTAGCGTCACGTTACGCATTGGACTACTTGCAAAGCGGACTCATAGCGGTTGATCTGAGCAACAACGAGATTGAGGGGTTCTTGCCGATGTTCTTGGCGATGATGCCGAAGCTTGCATCTTTGTCAATGGAGAACAACAAGTTGAGTGGTATGATACCGACTCAGTTTGCATTGAAGACGGTTTTGCCTGAACCGGGGGTTTCGCCATTTGAGAGGCTTCTGTTGGGAGGGAATTACTTGTTTGGAGGTATACCGAGTCCTCTAATGGCGCTTAAACCGGGTTCTGCAAATGTGAGGCTTGTCGGTAATTGCTTGTATCGGTGTCCTCTTATCTTCTTTTTCTGTCAAGGTGGCAACCAAAAATCGTATCAAGAATGTAAGAGATTCGGACACTTCATCCCTTAGATTATGTGTTATCAAAATTCATTTCCATTGTTCTTTCTTCAACTTCACTATCCTTCTCCTTTCATTATTATTTTGGTGAAAATTTAGGTAAAGCCGGGTTTACGATAAGTTAATATTTTAGAGCCGTTAGATGATTTAATTGATTTGATTAAGTTTTTTTGTAATCACCCTTAATTATCAATTTTACGTAAAGTCAACTGCAATTGAATTTTTATTTATTATTTATTATCTACTTCTAAAAATTAGATTAATTTTTAATCATCAAATTAATCTTTAATATTTTATTTTCTTAAACATATTAATTTTTTGTTTAAATTTTTATAGAAAAATTAGACAAATAAATTTATATTATTATTTAATAGAAATATAACAGTCTTTAAATATTTTTAAAATTTTATAATAAAAATTATTTATTAAAAATTAAAATATTCAACGAAAATTTTTTTAGAAATTAATTGTGTAATACTATAGAAAATTTCGACTAACAATCTAAATTTTGAAAGGAAAAAAAATACACATGCACCTCTCAAGATGTAAAATATAATGTTCAAATACTATTTATATTTTTTAAGACTAAAACAGTAGTTACCCAAATTAATATTATTGAAACATGATCTAAAATATAGGAATGTAAAATAATGACGTAAAGTGAAAATAGGTAGAAATTATTGTCTAATTCATAATTAGAGATTGGATTTCTTAGATACTAATTTGGATATCAAATATCATTACAAAATCGTCAAATTTCTGCTTTTTGATGTTAATTGAAAGTTAAAACTTACATGGTAGTTTTGATGAGAGAATTTAGCGTTTAGAAACTTGGAAAGGAAAAAAGAACTCGTGTGAATGTGATGGAGGAGATTAAGCTGTTTTGTTGTGTTTGGGAATTGGAGTTAATATTAGATTTTGTCTCTTATCTCTGTCCTGACAGTCGAACGTTGCAATCATGTGACAGTGTGAGACAGATATGGCCACGTTTTTTTTTTTTTGGTCAGAGAGGGCCACGTTTTGTAGCCAATTAAGCATAGTAATGAATAAGAGTCTGGCCTACTGTCAGATTCGTTTTGGGCTTTTATAATACATAAAAGAACTACAATGGACACTTGGATTGATTTTTCGATGCTTATCTCAGTACCTACAATGGACACTTTTTTATTTATTAGTATTGAACACGATATTTGTCAATACTCATTTGATATATGTATTATTTTTTGTGTTTAAGTATGTTTTAATAAAAATAATTTTTTTTAGATATGTTTAGACATATTTAAATAATATCATGTATTAATATATTTAAATTTATTTTTAATATATATTTTTAAAATGAATTTAGAAATAATATATTATTAATTATTAACACAAAAAATATTTTAAATATTTTATATAATTAAAAATTTTTATTAAAAATAATTAAAAATTAATTTATATTTTAATATCAATAAAATATCAAAATATTATTACGTCATGACAAGAAAATTAAAACGGAGTAAATATTCATATTAGTACTAGTGGCAAAGCAAATTTAGTTGATCTAATGGTTAGCTCATTAGTTTGCTTAAACAAATATCAAGAGTTTAAATCCCGTCTTATGCATAGTCTTGTGGATTCGATTCCAACAATAGCCCTAGTAATGTAGGGGATGTTCGATTTGTCCTGCATTAACAAAGAAAGTAATACAATTGGAGGTTGTAGCCAAATCACTTCATCATCAACATCACAAGTCCCTCTTTTAGCAAGTCAATCTGCAACTTTATTAGAATATCTCTATATGAGATCAAACCTCACTTTCCAATCACTCTCATTTTCAAGTAAAAATTCTTTTTAACAATCTCTATTTCACGATACCTATCAGATAATCTCCACCCAAATACTAGGTCATACGCTTCCGGAAAGTAAAGACTCACACTATGAGTTTGACTCTAGATTCAGTAGCATGATGTAAACCTTTCCATATGCTCAAAAGCTCTGCTTTAACGACATTGGCACAATTAATTTGGCCTACCCCTCTTATCACCCCGTTGCTAGAATTATTGCACAAACATCAACCAAAACCAACATTCTCAATCGACATTTTTATACTACTATCGCAATTAAACTTTATTGCAAAAGTTCAGGGACTCTTCAATTAAAAGGTTTCATGCTAAACGAAGAATGGACTTCCACAATCATAGCAGCACTAAACACATCACTCTACATTCGAGCTTGAAATTCAATCTCATCATAGGAGCTAAAGGAACCATAAAAAATATCACCATTTCTATTTTTTCAAATAGATCACACCATTGCTGCAAAGATATAGCCACTGCCGTTTTTTAGACCTTGCTTGAACCAATTGAGCATATCCTTATGAAAAAATTAACATCCGAGAACCCCAGACCAGCTTCACCACATCACAGTCTCGAAGGCAATGCATAATTGTTTCTTGAAGATGGTTACATCTAGTGCGAATATTAGAAGTATGGTTTTCGATTCCGATGGTGACTGGTAGCACTATGAAACCGTCTGGTTTGAGAAAATTATCTTTGAGTTTGGTTACTCAGTTGCGGTGACTTTGCATGTTTTCGTTTCGGAGTCCTAGCTTGTCAAAGGCCCCTTTGAAAAGGATGCTAGAGTCGGCTTCGGTGTCTACCAGTATCCGTTTTACTAGTCCGGTTTTGAACTTTGCCGAGATGACGAAAGGGGCGTCCTCCGCTGAAGTGCCGTTCTAGCAATCGTCGGAGGAGAACGTTATCGCTGCTAGGAGGGAAAAGGTTCGTGTTTCGTCCTTCACGGCCAGCACCCAGAAATCCTTTTTCAACGCTAATTTGGATTTTTCTGACACGTCTTTCTCTGTGGTCACATTCACTATTATGGTGGGGTCGATTTTCGGGCTTTTCTAGTGCATTTGTCTCACCATCTTGGGATTGCATCCTTCCCGCTCTAGCGATCTTTTCCTTTTGACTTTCCTGGGTTCTCGGATAATTTTGGCAAACTTGGAGAATTTGTCGTCTCGGATAGCTTGTTCGAGAGTGTCTTTTAGGTCGAAGCAGTCTTAAGTCTTGGATTTGTATCCTCTATGATAGTCGTAGTACAAGCTTTTGTTACTGCCTGGCCATTCTTTCAATTAGCATACCTTTAGAAGAATGCCTCGCTCTACTATTTGGTGATAGATCTCCATAATTGGGCCAGTAGGGGGTGTAGTTCGTACCCCACCCTGGGCAGCTAACTGGGGGGCAGTGGATTTGAAGTTCTCTTTTGGGATGTCTTTGGGAGGCGGGCTACCTCGAGGTACCATGCTGCCGTTTATTAGCTACCACGACTTGGCTTACTGATGAGCGAAAATTAAAGTTCACGGATGCCTGAAAGTGCACCAAATCATTCAAGTAATACCACGGTGAGTGGATATCGTAGGATTAAAGGATTGAGCAAACAAAGGGCAGATTAAATTCCTAATTAAATTAATAAAACTTGATTTGAAAGGGCCAAGATTTTGTCTTGCTGAAAGCTTGAGAACCTTGAATGCTTGAATGATTGAATACTTACGAATAGAGTGCTTAAATATTGATTTGAGAGACAGTGATGGTGAGAGTCAAGGGCTTTAAAGATGTTTATACTTTTAGAGAAATCAAACCTTGTTTGCTTATCTTGAAGTTTGTAAAGATATTTCACGATAAATCTTTAGTAACTAATTTCTAATTTCTTGGTTCCTCAGTTTCTCAAGCTATTAGTCAATTAATTAATCAACATATTAAGCACAAAAACTGATTTAGTTTTCTAATAAAATTTAAAAATAGTTCTTAGGTCAAATTATATGTCACATATTCAAACTAGTCCTGTCCAGTTAAAACTTTAGAAGAAAATATCTTATTCAAAATTAGAGTGATTGAAAATCATGCATGTGTCACACACTAACTGAAGCACTATTTCTAGGCGAATTTAAAGAGTCATGTGAAAGAGTTTTCAAACTTTAATTCAAATATCAAATTTTTCAATTATAATAAAAGAATTCAAAAGAGATTAGCATATACTTTTCGATACCACTAATCCGAATGAATAACAAATAACTCAATCATGAAATGGATCAATACAAAATTTTAAAACAAAATAAACTTAGATTAATAACCCATAAAAACATAAATAGAGCTCCTAACCCTTTGACATTACCCAGGAAAAGGAAAGAAAAATATGAAAAGAGATCACGGAGGAGTTAGATGTCCTTTCCTATGAACAAGATTCTTTTATTTATATCCTAAATTCTAGAATTCAAAGTAAAACTTAACTAATCTTATCTCTTAAGATAAGATAACTATTTACTAACTTCAATTTCAAATTCAAAATAATAATTCAAATCAAATTCTAACAACCAAATCTCTTATGTTTTTAGAAAGAATTAATAACTCATAATATAGAATCTTCAATGTTTTGGAAGTGATTAAGGCTTCTAATGATGTGGATAATTAAGCTTGGACCTTAATTGTTGCATCTTGAGAGTTATAATTTTGTTTAATCTGGGCTTGTATTAGAGAATATTAGGCAAAAAGCCCAAAATTCACTTCCAGGATGTGCCCGTATGCCAGGCGTGGGGGCTAGGCTGCCAAGCATGGGGAAGGCATGGCTAGGAGTCCGTCAGGCGTGGAGTGCAGTCCGCCATGTGTGGGGTCTTCTGTCGGGCGTGGAGCTGGTCCGCCAAGTGTGCTCCATTTCCTTGATCCTTTAGAACACGCTTCCTTTTTCTTACGCCACGCTTTTGCTGCCTTTATATTTTTCTTATTAAAAAGCTTTAATTTTTGCCTGTTTATTAGTAAAAAATTTTTGAAAACATAAAAATACTATCCTAACTCCAAATATTTGATTATTTTTTAAATTTTTTTAGAAAACATAGTAAATTTGATTAAAACCTAAGAAAGTAAATGAAAAAGAACTTTACAATTTACTTAAGATGACATGTCATCACTTACCTCCTTGTTGTTTATATATTCTCATGCAACGTTCTAGATTTCATGCATGATCCAGACTGATTTGTTTGTGAGGTATTTACGGAAGTCTTCATTCAGGAGCCCATTGGTCAGACAGAAGTTGGCCACGGAATCTGTGAGCCCATCGACCATTAGGCACTTGTCGTTAAACTTTTCGAGGTACATCCTTGTGGGCTCGTCTTGCCGTTGCGTGACTTTGAGCAAGCTGATTAGGTGCTTTACCTTTGTGATCCTGGTGGTGAATTGTGTCACGAATTTCTTAGAGACATCGTCGAAACTAGCTATAGAGTTGTTTGGGAGAGTGTTGAACCATTTGATGGCGGGACCGGCTAGAGTAACCGGAAAAGTCCTGCACCGCACGGCGTCAGCAGCTCCTTCTAAGTTCATCCTGGCCTCAAAGACCGTTAGATGTTCCTGTGAGTTCTTCGTCCCATCGTATTTCATGTCCGTTGGCTTGTCGAAATCTTTCGGTAGCTTGGCTCTCAGAAATTTTTCAGTGAACGAGGTAGCTCTCATTATCACGTGTTCGCTCCTCTGCACTTGGAATCTCTTCGATATCTCCTTACGTCGTCGCCGTAACGCTGCGAGCCCGACGTTTATCGTGGTATCCGGTGGGTGATATCTTGTTCCTGACTTCTTGTTGGGAGAGGCTCTTAGAGGTGGCCTGGCTTGCATGTTCCGATTAGTATCGCACTTTGGAAGCGACCCAGCCTTCCAGAATTTGCACCATCTGGTAGATTTCTTGGATTATCTGGATCACTTTTTCTCTTAGACCGTTGGCTTCTCTGGACTCGCCGGATCGGTGGCCGTCTTTCGGCGGCTACTGTCTATCAATTGGCTAGACCTGCACGATACTGGTTATCCTCCCATGGGTTAGCGGGCCAGCATCGTTCCGTGGTTCGGGGATTGGGTTTGGTGGGTCATGGTGATGGCTAGAAGATCGCTCCTCGAATTCTTCCATCATGTCGCTGAGACTTGGCGAGTCTCCACAGATGGCATCAATGTACAAAATTTCATTGGTACGAGTTATGAGAAGGATCAAGGACTCGCCGGTCAAAATGGTGATGGAATCAGATCTCTGAAATGGCAGGGGATGGTACCTGCAAAAAGAATCCGACGCTCAAGTCAAAATGGATCTAAGAGATATAGATGACGATTAAAAGTGTGTAACATATCTAAGGGAGCCCTTTATATATAGTTTACCATTGCTATTTTATATTATCTTATAAATTAAGATAAAGAAGACATTCGAATTCGAATGTTGGTTAGATATTTGCGATCCTTTGCCCATTTTGAGCCGTGGTCGGGATCCAAATTCGAAGAACCGAATCGTTATTCGGCTGTTTGGAAAACTCAGAAATTTGATCCAGAACAGAAACTAATTAAATGATAAGAAAAAGAACACACATTGCAACGCCTGAAGATAAGAAAATACTCGCCTTAGCTTTTATTATAAATTGTCTTCAAAACTCCATGTAACAAATATCTCTTTTGGTATATTATTTCAATTTAAAACGACACGTTGAATTAAATATATTCAGTAAAATATATCAACGATCTAATGATTTACGATATATCTTTATGTAAACACATCTTCATAAAAATATATGCATTATTAGAAAAAACACACTACTAATGGCTACAAAAGCAAAGGCAAAACCATAAACGCCACATGCTCTTTCATTTAAAAAAGGATGCATCGATTAATGCCTTGTGTTGTGTTGCTCATGATCACTGCAGCCCCATATCCAACATCTAAAGTTGTTGTTACCTTTCCCGTTGCCACTACCACTGCCTCCGCCCCAGCCCCCCTCCTCCTACACCACTTCCGGTCCCAGCTCCTTGTCCTCCCCGGCCGCCGCCACTATTTCTATTAAATTTCCTTCCAACTAATATTTCTTCAGATGAGTTTCCCTCACTAGTGTGAATGGTAGTAGAGTTCACACTACTACTACCCTTTCTCTCATGAAAAACGTTTCTCCCATTATTATTCGCCAAACAAGGACTTACGAGCAGAACTAATACAGCTACCAAAACAACCCCAAATACTCCTCTCATCTTCGTGTTCAACCTTATCACTTATTCAAGACGCTGCATACCTTATGTATTCCTTTTATACCCTTCGAATTTCAAACCCCAAGCTACGAAAGCTCATAAGGCCATAACGATTTTTCAGAAGGCTGACAAAGTTAGGATACAACAATGATGATTATGAACGATATACTTTGATTTGCCTTCAAGTGCAATCAATGTGCCCCCCACCTTCTGCTTCTTTTAATTCACCCTTCATATATATAGTACTAATCTTGTCTTGTAACAAGTGATTAATCCTGACTTGGTGTTGATAATCAAATTCAGCTAAATTGGTCCAATACTTTATTAGCATAATAAAATTCAGTTGAAGAAGAAGGATAAAAGACACATAAGATGAAGAACAAAAAAGACTTAATTAGATTTGGCTACAAAAATAACTTGTTACGTTGGTTAAATATTTTTTGTAATGTAACAAGTAATAACTCCTTGCTTGCATGTACCTTTCTTTGACAATTGATTTAGAAATAGAATAGAGTCAATACTCCACCCTACCTGATAATTATTTCGAAAAGACTATGAGACCCTTGATAAAGAAAAAATATAATCCGACTCCTGATCTTTTTTTAGGATCGATTAATCCCTGTGCAAAAAAATAATATTGAGCTTTTTTAATATAAGGACTAACTGGTCCCATAAAAGTAAAGTTTAGGAGTTTCTCGTTGTCATCGAGATAATTATCAGAGGTTGTTTAGAATTTTTTCTCAATAAAATAACTCTGATGCCATATTTTATTTTATCTTTATTTAGTTGCCTTCGTTTGAAATCGTGTGACCAGTTTTAGCAAAATGGGAGACAATAATAAACATATATGAATCAGTAGATTACCTAAAAGGGCAAGAATTTAATAATAAATGTTAAATGATGTATAGAACACCATTTGTATACTCTTCTAGCTAGTTACAAATTGGCGTAATTTTGAATGATAAATTTTCAAGTTTACTTTCCCTTTATTTGTGGCCACATTTTAATCTCATTAGTCTAAAGTGAATTCTGGCAATAAGGTTAATCATTGAAGCAATCTTAGTGAAAGACCATTAATGGAAGTGTTGCATTTAATTTGTAATTTCATGCATATAGATTCCATGTGCTTCAGAAGTTGGGTGGGTTGTGAGGTGTTAGCTTTTGCTTAACGATATGAAATTTCTCAGATTGGTAAGGATTGAATTATTCCGTTGCACTTTTTAGGCATACATATATACTTCTTCCATGATTAATATGCCCAATAAGAAAATAAATATTTTTTTCAGTTAATATTTTTTTTATACTATTAAAATTTAAAATTTAATATAAAAAATATTTGTCGGCCACTTGGCCAAGAATGATTAATTTTGTTTTGCAAATCATGTAGCATTGTTCATTTGCAATTATCTCAGACTGTCTATCGAACTTGGTTTGAGATTTAACTATTTAAGTGGGATCTGCTCTGGGTATAGTTGTCACGCTATCATTATTTATACTTACGAATTACGATGCAAAAATGGAAAAATTCCTTGTCAAGATTCAAGATACAAGATATTGCTTTAAGGACCCATAAATTCCTCAGTTTGAATTTTAAACCTGTAACTTGGAATTTTGAATTTGATATATATGGATTTGCTGCTTTGCTTCTCCTGTAAAGGCTATTTTTTTTTTTTTGTTATGGAAGTAGAAGTGGTGATATACTTTAACATTGTAATTTTTGGTATTTTTTAAAACTGTGGAAGTACAGAGGAGGGTCCCATTTCTGTACCTTAAAATTTTTTTTTTACCACAAATCAGACGGTCCGAATTGTGTACCTCCCACAAATCGGACGGTCCGATTTCTGCACCCCCACAAATCGGACGGTCCGATTTCTGCACCCCCACAAATCGGACGGTCCGATTTCTGCACCTCTACAAATCGGACGGTCCGATTTCTGTACCTCCTACAAATCGGACGGTCCGATTTCTACACCTCTAATAAATCGAATGGTCCGATTTCTGCTTCTCTAATTAAACGATCCCACATTTAAGTATAACACCCCCAACAATCCACATTTTAAAAAAACACCACTACCATTCCAATATTAAAAATAAAAAATTCTCTATCTTATAGCAATAATATTCCAAAAAATAATATTCCAAAAAGACTTATGATTTTAGAAAAATAGAAATACCAAAAATAGCAAATTAGTTAGTTAATTCTTATATCATCAAAACTATACATATATAAAAGCTAACTACTATAAAAATTATTTTTAACGGCTATTTTTGTTTTGTTTTAACAGCAATAAAAATATATCGTTAATATATTTTAATTATCGGTAATTAATTATTAGTCATCTTATATTTTATCGTTAAAAAATTTTATTGACAATTATACAATTTTTAATAAAAACTTTTTTAATAATCGTAAAAAGTATATATAATAACAATAACAAATATATAACTGTAACAAAAATATAAGTTAAATAAGTATATAGTGATGATTATGTTATTACCTCTAAAATAGTTTTTGTTATAACAAGTAAAAGATTATAAGTTCGCCAAAAAAAATGTAAAAGATTATAATTCCAAATTGAGAAAACATAGTTCTCACTACAGTTGTAAATAGTTAAACTAAAAGAAAAATATTTTACAGCAATGTGATATATCAATTTTGGCTAATATTCTAAACACTAATATAAGTATTAGGTAAATTATTAAGCAAAAAATATAAAAAAAAGGTCGGTTTCTCTTCTCTCGCTAAGGTTGAAGCCTTTTATCCTTGTGGCGTTCAAGAGGGAGGCTGCCGCCGCCACCGCTAACTTGGTAAGGTGGTGGCCTCCCTCTCTCCTTTCCCTCTCCCTTCTCCTTCTTCTTACCCTATTCTCTCTCTTTTCTTCTTCTTTTGGTTTTTTTCAATTTTTTTTGTTTAACTCTGTTTCTCTTCTTACTTTCCTTTTCCTCCCCCAGTCCTTCTCTCCTTTCTTTTTCTCCTTTGTTTTCTTCCCCTAAGCCTTTCTATTCATCTTTTATTTTGTTTTAATTTCTGTTTTTTAATATCCTTATGTGGTATATTTTCTCTCCTTTTGTGGTGGTTTATTGTCCTCCCTTTATGAGTAGTGTGGATACGTTGGTACAGATCTATCAGATCTTGGAGTATACACTGAAGTTCACTTGTTGTTTATGGAAATATCTTCAGACTAGAGGAAGATTTGGCTTTAAACAGAGAAGAAGAACATATTCTTCAACATGTTGCATCACTTTTAGTGTTGATTTAGAAATCATACAGATTCAGATCTGTCTATGTTTCTTCTGGTTAAGATTCTTTGTAATCGAACGTTGGGCTTACTCTCAGCTTATAGTTCAGCATAGAATTTATCTAATCATCTTCTCTAATTTTAGATCTAATTTATCTCTATTATCTATAAGTGCCGTTTGGCTTTCCTTTGAATGATATGTTTTCTTCCGTCAAAAAAATATAAGTATTAGGTAAATGTTATCCTATCTTCTCTAAAATAATATATAAGTTATATTTTTTGATGTGTCATATTCTAATAAGTGTTTATTTATTTTAAATTTTTAATAGAATTTGTTGAATGACTAACTTATCTAATAAAATAAAAAATAAGAAATTGATTTTCGGTCATTAAAGTTTGTTAGAAATTTAATAAAATATTTAAAAAATAATGTTATATATTACTCTTTTATTTTTCACACAGATTTCTACAAAAATTAAATAAAAATCTTGACCTTCATAAAAAATAATTGTAAACTAACTACATTAATTTTTAAAAAATAAGATATAAAGTATTTCAATTTCTTCCTTTTTTTTCATATAATTCTAAACCAAATTATATAGAATAAATTTTTAAATTTAAAGATCTGCAAAATGACACTAATTTTTATTTTTATTTTTAATTTGTCACATCAATATTTTAGTTTAGAATTTAGTTAATATAAAAAATTTTAAATTCATATTTTAATAAATATATAACAAATGTATTAAAATAAATATCGAATTAGAATGTGACACAGATGAATAACTTATATGTTACTTTAGAGAGGATATGATAGCATTCACCTAAGTATTAAGTTTTAAATTTTAAATTCTAAATTTTAATTTTAATAGTATAAAAATAAGATATTAATTGATATTAATAAAAAATATTAATCTCTTTAACATTGTCGGCTTCTCCTTTAAATCTACTAAATAGAGTATATGACGACGATAAGCATCTCAAGCAAATAAAAATGTTTCACCAAAACGATTTATCAAAAGCCTATTTGGTTCACCCATTAAGCCCCTGACAATCCATAATCTTAAAGCAGGACCAAAAAAAAAAATCCATAATCTTAAAGGGATTGCTAAATCCCACTTCTCCGAACTTGGTTTTATTAGTGAGACTAAGAATCAAGCTCGTCGGGTGGAGCAGAAATTGAATTTGGCAGGTTTTAATGATAATGGATCATGCACTGAGGTGGGTTGCAAATGTAGGTTGTTTTTTTATTCTCTGTTTTGATTTAAATGGATGAGATAATTCCTAGCTACCTTAAAATGCTGGTTTCTTGATCTAACTTACTGGGTAATAAACTTCCAAATTATTTGAATTGCTTCATTTGTTCAACATAAGCATTACTTGTCACTCTTGTTAGATTCAATAAGATATGAGCTTCCATTATTCCAGCATGTTAGATTCAACAACTGACCTAGAAGTTAATCTTCTAATCTAGATTATAGAATGAAACATCATCACAGCACAAAAGGGAAAAGAAGAAATTAATGGTTATGTATCCTAATCTTTCATTGTTGCTTTTCTGAAATATCAACCACTGAAGCTTAGTGCCTCTGTCATGGACATAAAAAAGTTGCAACTCTCTTTCTCTTGTTGTTGTTTGTCCAATCTTGAAACACTGCTATCATTCATTACATTGCAATACTTGTTATTATTAGTTGATGAATCCATTCCAGTTCCTGAGGAGTTTTTCTGCTCTACAAGATGGAGAAGGGACCAAAACACATCTATTTTTGTAACATGTCTATTGGCCTGTTCAACAATGAAAACCTGTGATTATCTTTAAGACTCTAAATGTTAGTTCAGGACCACACTTAAACTCAATGATCTTTTTATATTTTAATAACACTTCTTACTTTTATTTTTCATATTAAAAAAAAGCTATTAAATAATAAAAAATATTACTTCACCTTTGCCAAAATTATATAACCACAGTAGGCATAGCATGCAACTAATCTTTATTGCACTTAATTTACATATTATTGTTCACTATTTAACTTACCTCAACAATAAAGCGTGCCCATAGTTTTTTATTCCTTGTTTCCATCTTTGCTTTCAGTATATTTAAACCAAGACCCTTAATTGTGTCAACCATCTCAAGAGAGAACCCTTCCTCCTCACAAAGCAACTATTGGAGAGAGAAAAAAAAAGATTACCAATGAATTCATTGTGGTTAACGAGGAGTGTTCGGGCCAGCAATTTTTGTGTTTTATAGCCATCAAATAGTCATTAATGATGATTTTAATGCTGTTTACATGCTGACCAGAATTTAATAAAGTTGCTGGTCCTAAACTTTTTTTGTGGTTAACAGCGCATTTATAATAATATATAAGCAAAAGTTATTCAAAATTACCACAATCATATGATATGTGAACATATATTTATTTTGATTCCCAATTTTAATCTTACCTCTATAAGCATTTGGCCAGGATGAGACATGTCCTCAACTATAATTGGGCATAACAATGTTTGATGTGGCTCTTCAAATGACCATGTTCCACAATGTTTGCTACCTTCCACACTACTCTCTTGTAGAACCACTCCATTTGCCTGCTCAATAAGCTTAACACATCCAAACAAGTCCAATCATATCTGCTACCACTAAGTGATGAACACTAAGAATATGTAACTAGTTTGATTAATTAGTTACCTTAGGCTTATCTGGTTCTTGTAGCTTGTTTGCATAATGTGCAGTGCTTGACAAGAAACTCATGTATCTGATGGAGCACTCTAACAAATTATCAATGCTACACTGTCACATGAGAAAAATACATATGTCAATAAAGTAATGCTAGGGGGCCAACAATATTTGTGATTGGTAGTCATCAACTAGCCATCAATGATAATTTGATGGTGTGAGATTGGTGTGAGATTTCATCCAATGGCTCACATTTTTCTGTTGGTTACATGCTGGCCAAAATGCAATAAAATTGCTGCCCCCTAAACTTTTCCTATGTGAATATGTTTGTTACTACCAATATAATGTTAGAAACTTATTTCTTAAAGCTATGCATTTACCTCTTTAACATCCTTGCCAGGGATGATTGTTCTCAATTGTTGAATGCAGTCTTGAATCCTCTGGCGATCTTTCGGCCGCGGCCGACTACCCTCCCCTGCCTTGTCCTTCTTCTTGCTAAGTTTTTTCCGCTCCTCTTTCTTCCGAGGCGGCAAAAGAATGGTCTCCCCAAGCTTAATGCTATGACTATCATCCATAACCAAGCCTAGCTGCACTTTCTTTCTCTTGATTTTGTTTGTTGTGTCCGAATCCGGAACCGGCTGGGTCAAGTTGTTTCTAGCCTCAAACCAAGCAAGATTTTTTGTGAAGTTCATTGGAATTGAAATGTTCTCCATCATCTCCATTTTATTGTTTTCTGATGATAACTCCAAAACAGAACTAGAACCATTATTCAAAGGGTTGCAAATTGCTTCTTCACAATTCAAAATCTCCTCAATTGATGAATCTGAGAATAAGACTCTCAACACATCAAAATCAAACTCTGATAGGCATTCAAAGCTGGCAGTATCATCAGCAGAACTCGCCGCCGGTTCGATCAAATTCGACTCGGGTTCCTTGCTTCCTAATAGACAATTCTCATAGCTATCCATAACTGATTTCCAAGAAAAAGAAGTAGCATCACATTGCATTGGTTCTACAAAGGTGTTTGAGTTATTATCCTCTTGTGACGGATCAAACCATTGGCAAATATCGTCCACTGAATTGAAGTCCAAGAACTCTTCTGCCATAATCACTTGATTAGAATGTTGATTTTCCATTGAATTGTTCGTTATGCACGATGAGGTCAATGCTGATTCATATAACACTTGTTCCTCCAATGGATCAAAAAATGGGTCTTGGTCAGTGAAGCATTTCGTAGAACCGTTACACTTCGAAACCAAACCATTATTATGATCCATATCTGATGGTGACAATTGAGGTTCATGCAGAGAATCCAATTCATATATGGAAACTGAAGGGTTGTTGGGGTTCGAATCATATAAAAAATCAAAGGAAATGGATGTCAAAAACTCATCCAAATCATAGTTTTCAGAATCCATGAGAATGCACAAAAAAAAAAAAAGGTTCACACTCTTCAGAATGTATAAGGTAACAACCACCACAAGTATATGTATTGGTCTAGACAAAGATTTAAGATCATTGAGTTATTGACATTCATAAATAGTAAAAGATTTAGATAAACTATTCATAATAAGATGCTCAAATTCAATGCTCATAGATAGTCATTATTTCCAAAGATTGATTTGTTGGGAAGAATTATATTGTTATATAATTAACTTTAGTAAATATTACACTGAAAGCTTCCTAATAATTTGTAGAGATTATAAAAACTCTCTACCATCTAGAAATTGACATAATAATAATAATAATAATATAATTACATAGAACATGATTTCTTTAATGACAAGATTCTATGTTTTTTTTAACTCTTATCACAACCAAAAATGATTGAACTTCATTTTTTTAAACAAATCTTTACACTAAAACAAGTTATTTTCTATAAAATATTATGTAACCAACATTTTTTCATTTTATTTATTTTGTATTTAGCCCAATAGGTCAACACTAGTCAACTTTTTATTTTTTTTTCACAAAAATATTTTTCTTAAATTGTTTTTAAAATATTCAAATACAAATTCTATCTGATGCTATACATCATTAATTTACTATCATGTGTGCCGCTCATAGCTATCACGATTACCATGTCACAGGTAGGTAAAAGATAATGATAACGAAAGAAAGAAATATTTTTGAAAGAAAAAGATGAAATAAGTTATTTAAAATAAAACAAAACATTATAGACATTAAAAACATGGATTTTTATTTTTGTATATTAGATTATAAGTGATAAAGTTTTTAAAGATCATTTAAATTATGTATTATACGTTACTACGGGTGTTTATAAAACGTCAATTACGTTTTGTCTTTATATAATTAAAATAAAAAAGTAATTTTTTTTTACGAAAGGTCACTTTTATTATTAAAATAATATTTTTTTTTACAAAACGTTACTTTTTTAATAATTAAAAAATATTTTTTTTACGAAATATGAGTGACATTTTATACCATCATCATAATAATATAAAATATTAAAATATAAAATATTTTTATATTTCACACTAAAATTATCTATATCTAAAAATTTTAACCTAAAATCGTCTCCTACTAATTGTGTTTTCATTTTCTCACACAGGAAATTTTTCATTTTAATGTTTCAGTATTGTCTCACTTGGCACCCTCTATGATAGATTCGCAGTTGTCAACATGCAAAATGCAATTCCACGTCCTTTAATTTAATTTCCATATTGTCATTTATTCCTCTAAAAAGATCTTAGAATCTTTTATAAAGTGAATATATGAATAATAATGGTGGAAATAAGTATGATTTTAAACCTATCTCTTGAGATCATTTTGACAAGATAGAATCTGATATTTTTAGGGAAATTTATGCGAACGGATTCGATTATTCGATAAAATCATAAAATTGACCCAAATATATTATATTAATTTTGTACTCAATAGATAATTAATTGTAACTAGGTCAGATTTGATTAAATTCGACTTTAATGAGTTCGGATATTATTTTAAGATTGCGAAACTTGAACAATTCGATTACCGATTATATGTTTATATTAATTTTAAAAATATAATAATATATATAACTTTATTTTTCTGTAACTCAAATTCTGATATTTATCTAAGTGTAATTTTAATGATGTATTATTCTTTATTTTTTTATTATTACATATTATTTACATATTTTTTATATTTTTTAATATTTTTTTTAATTTACTTTTAATTAGATATTCGATTACCCAAACTAATCGCACTCGAATTTAATCGACCCATATTGATCTGGGTTTACTTACAAAAATCACAAATTTAAATTAACCCAAAATAATTAAAATGTAATTAGTTGAGTTTTTATATTTTTTCAGTCCGAGTTAATTCGACCATAAACACCCTAATATATAGATAAAGTAAAAGGGTTCGTCTTAAACTCATGGTGTGGATCTCTAAATCTAAATATGCTATTTTAAGTGTAATAGCAGCATCATCTTTCTTTTTATTTATGATTAAGATTATATTATGTTGAAAAAGTATATGGAATCAACTAATAATCAGCAAGAATGGAACAATATAATTAATTATAATTAGTTTTATTAATTTATAATTTAATTTGTTTTTAAATTATTGTTGACCTCGTTCAAAACATGAGGAAAGATACGTTAGTGATAGGAGAGAATCACGGAACAGATCCTTTGATCATTAATTAGTTGATTCCATATAATTAATTATGTAACACATGAAACATAGAAATCATATCCAAAACCATCCAATTTACAAAAAAAAGAAACATCCGTGTGCCTATCAGTAGCAATATCCGGTTAAAGTCACCGGTGCCTCTAGTTTACCAGTTGGCTGATTCTTGGCTTATATAGAATTGGTTCCCTAGCATTGTTGTATTATGTTTTATCTTTCAAAAAATCATTGATTGACCATAATTAATACGCATTGAGTTTGAGCATGCTACTATTTGTTAATGAAAAATTCTCACATTTTATTCTTGAGTTGTATAATAAGGATATTGACAAAGTTATAATTTTTTCTTTCAAATGAGAAAGTATAGGAAATTAATAAAATATTTATACAATATGTACGATAGAGATTTAGAGAATATTAAAAATATAACTATTAGTGTTATTTTTTTTCATTAGCTGAAGCTTTTGGGACTCCAAATCCGAAAGGTCAAGATTTCGATTCTTAGTAAAAGAATTAGATAAACTATTCAAAATAAGATGCTCAAATTCAATGCTCATAGATGGTCATTATATCCAAAGATTGATTTGTTGGGAAGAATTATATTATAATTATGGGTATATATAATTAACTTTAATAAATACTACACTGAAAGCTTTCTAATAATTTTTAGAGATTATAAAANACAAGATTTTGTTTTTTTTTTAACTCTTATCAGAACAAAAATGATTGAACTTCATTTTTTTAAATAAATCTTTACACTAAAACAAATTATTTTCTATAAAATATTATGTAACCATCATTTTTTTTATCTATCTTGTATTTAATCCAATAGATCAACACTAATAATCAACTTTTTATTTTTTGTCCACAAAAATATTAATCTTTTAATATTTTTTTAAATTCTTTTTAAAATATTCAAATACAAATTCTATGTGATGACCATCATTAATTTACTATCATGTGTATACTATGTAACTATCACAACGCTTACCATATTACAGGTAGGTAAAAGATAATAATAATGAATGAAAGAAATATTTTTGAAAGAAAATAATGAAATAAGTAATTTAAAATAAAACCAATATTATAAACATTAAAAACGTCTCCTACTAATTGTGTTTTCATCTTCTCACACAGAAAATTTTCCATTTTAATGTGTCAATATTGTCCCGCTTGCCACACTGATAGAATCTCAATTGTTAACATGGGTCAGAAATCCATCCAATCCCACGTCCTTTAATTTGCGTATTGCCATTTATTTCTTTAAAAAGATCTTAGAATCTTTTATAAAGTGAATATATGAATAATAATGGTTAAAATAAGTATGATTTTAAACCTATATTTGGAGATAGAATCTGTTATTCTTAGGGGATTTATGGGACGGATTCGATTATTCGATAAAATTGACCCAATTATATTATATTAGTTATTGAGTATTAATTTTATCATATTAATTTCGTACCCAATAGATAATTGGGTGTAATTAAGTTAGATTCGATTAAATTCGACTTTGATGAATTTGGATATTATTTTAAAATTGTAAAACTTGAACAACTCGATTATTCGATTAAGTTTATATTAATTTAAAAATATAATAATATATATAACTTTATTTTTTTTATAATTCAAATTCTGATATTTATTTAAGTATAATTTTAGTGATGTATATATTATTCTTTATCTTTTTTACTATTACATATTATTTACATAACTTTTCTTATATTTTTTAATATTTTTTCTAAATTTACTTTAATTAGATATTCGATTCCCAAACCAATTCCACTCGAATTTAATCAATTTATATTGGTTTGGGTTCACTTACAAAAATCATAAATTTAAATTAACTCGAACTATTGATTGACTCGAATTAATATATATTGAATTTGAGTATGCTACTATTTATTAATAAAAAAATCTCACATTTTTATTCTTAAGTTGTATAATATTTGAGTATGCTACTATTTTTTTTTGCTTTTTCTATTATAACACATTTTTGTAAATTTTTGAACTCTTCTCACAGTAGCTATTTTTTTAGAGGTTGAAAATTTCATGCAATAATAAAGAGTAAAAACTATCGCAGCTAGTCGGTTTGGAGTTGTCCGATATATTAAGGAATTATAAGGCGATACTATGTCGACCACTATGTAGTCTATACTCAAGGATCTTGATTTTGTATGTTTACCAAAAGTGGTAAATAGTGGAATAAATTCTAAATGTTGGATTAGTGTATCTCCCAATTCGAAAAGGTGTCTGGATATGCTTTAAATTCCTTTTCTTCTAACCCAAATTTGTCGAAAGCAGGTTTAAACAGGATGTCGGCCAAACTTCCTTAATCTACTAGAGTTCTGTGGAGTTTTGCATTGGTAAGTATCATTGTGATTACGACGGGATCGTCATACCCCAGTGTTATCCGTTGAACATATTCTTTTGTGAAAGAAATAGTAGGCAAGTCGGGGGTTTCAGCCTCCTTCCTGACTTGATAGACTTCTTTCAAATGTCTTTTGCGGGAGAACATAGTTATCTCGACTCCTGCAAATTCTTCGGCTATCATATGGATGTGTCTATCAGGAGTTTGTGGTTGCCAATCTCGTTGACTCCTATCCTGTTCCTCTCTTTTCCTTTTTTATTGATCATCCAATCTTTCTATCAAGTATCTTTCTAACCGACCTTCTCTAATCAGTTTTTCAAGTCATAGCAGTCATTGGTGGAATGTCCATACATATATATCTTGTGGTACTCTCATCTTTTTTATTTTTGATAGGTTGAGGAGGTGGAAGCTTTTCGATATGATAGATTTTTCTGTAGATGTCAACTAGAAAAATTCGTAGTGGGTGTAGTTTTGATACCTTCAAGACTTATCCAAGTTGTATTCATCTTTTTTCTTCACTTCTTTCTCTTTATCTCGAATCTGATAGTGAGAGTTTTGCCTTGGAGTGGAATCTTTTAGGCATTCTCTTCCATGTTAATGTACTTTTTCGCTCGCTCTTGCACCTTGTACAAGGAGGTTGGGTGCCTTTTCGATATGGATTGGGAGAATGGGCTTTCTTTAAAGCCATTAACTAGCTCCATTTTGACCGCTTATGTAAGAAATTTTTGGAGTTTCTAAGCAGGCTTTATTGAATCTTTCCATGTAAGTTTGGAGAGTTTCTCTGACCTCTTACTTGACCCTGAGGAGGCTTGGAGCGTGTTTGACCTTGTCCTTCTGGATGGAGAATCGGGTAAGAAAACTCCTTGCAAGGTCATCGAAGCAAGTTACTGACCTAGGTGGTAGATTGTCCAACCACTTCATCGATGCCTTGGTTAACATCGTTGGAAAAGCTTTTGCAACGAGTTGCATCCAACGCGTCAGCCAAGTACATTAGGTTTATAAAGTTGCTTAGATGATGTCTCGAGTTGGTCGTTCCATCATAGAGGTCCATGTATGGACTTTTAAAGTTTTTGGGAACCCTAACCTGCATGATTTCTTCGATAAATGGATCTTCACTTCCAAGTGGGGTTTCTTCCCAATCTGCATGGTTTCTCCGACCCCGAAGATCGGCTTTCAGTTTCAAAAGCTTTTCTTCTAATTCCCTTCGCCATCGTATTTCTCTTCTCAGGTCTATTTTAGACTCTCATTGTCGTTCTAGTTCCTGCTTGAGTTGTTCCAGTCATCCATGGTGTCTATCTACCAATCCCATAACTTCTGCTGGATTTCGGTTCACCGTGTCCTCAGGTGGGTGTATTTCTGAGTTTATCCTTCTAGGTTGGGGATTTCGCGAAGTCCCATTCCCATTAGAACCGGCCGCTTTATCTTATCGTGGGGTTATTACTATTGCACGATCATCGTTGTGATGTTCTGACTTGGATTCGGATGCCGTATGTCCATCTTTTGAACGATTATCCGCCATGATTGGGTGTAGACTTCCAGGTCCCCGACAACGACGCCAATGTTCTGATGATTACCTGAAATTGGGTTGCTTTGGATTTGAACGTGAGGTTCAAACGCCTTTGGGTGGTTTGGCCGACGTCTTCTGCTGCTGTGATGCTGTCGTCCGATGTCTTGATGGAGATGGGGGTGGTATACTTGCAAGGAGCTCCGATACTTAAGTTAGTAAGGGTATAAGCAGGTTTTTTAGTAGATTGGGTTCGAAGTATACCCGAGAGTGTCAAAGTATTGTATAAGTATATGTATAGAGTCAATAACTATCTTTTTGAGTAATTCTACTTTTGATATGAATAACTGTCCCTTTTTATTAGAGATGTTGTTTAGATATCCCTTCTAGATAAATAGAAAGGTTATAAGAGTTAGTTATTGATTCGGGTAGGTACGACTGGTATTAACATCATCGAGCCTGGCCTTCACAAGGTCGGACAATGAAGTCCCTTACATATTAATTAAATTTTACTTACTTTAGACTTAGCTGTATATTGAATCAAAATATGAATAGAATCCAACTGCATTCTCAAATGATTTTATTTGCAAAACTTCAATTCACATTTAATTTTAAAGTTGTGATTCTATTTTTCCAAGTTACTTTGAAGAAAAATTATATATCTATGTACGGAAGAGAAATTTATGTAAATAGTTGTTATTCCATAAGATATAAAAAGATATAAAAAGAAGAATAGAAGAAGTTATATGTCTATATTCATCTAACAATTTTCTTTCAAAAAATTTCAAATTACTTATAAGATATAAAAGGATGTATGCACATGTGGATGGACCGCGACAACCTTTCAACAATAAATATTCGCAATTTGAAATCTTTACTTGTCTGGAAAAAAATAATGCTATAATAATAAGTCGCCAATTTTTTTCCTCTTTAAACAGACTATACATACTATGATTGACTGGATATATATTAATTCAGCGAGTGGCTACCATTTTCAAGCTTGTCATATTTTCAAGCTTCATCATCATATTTATTAAGTTCGTACCATTATCATCTTGAATTGCCATCCGTTTAGTAGTCACTTCTGTCGTATCAATACAAAAAAACAAACCATCAAAATGGATATTTTTCTTTCAAATTATGATATTATTATCGATAGAAGGAGCATGCTAGATGACATGGACTGCCAATAAATTAATATCTACACTCTAATACACAATCATGTTAATCACACCGCCATCTTATACTTATCCAATGCCAGGTGGTGAGGTCACAATGACCATTGCATGAAGCATGAACAAATTAATAAAAGTAATTTTTTTTCGATATTTCATCATTTATCCAAAGTAAAAAACTACTTAAATTAATTATTTAAAATTAATTGTCTCTCCACAATTTTAAAATTTTTAATTAATTTTTAAATAATTAATTTAAATAATTTTTGTAAATAATAATCTATTAATATGTCAAAAACTACTTAAATTAATTATTTAAATTTTTTTAATAATAAAAAAATATTTTATCTTAAAAACAAATGATCACTAATGAAAAAAAACATTTATTCAATTAATAAGTAGAATGAGATAAGATCTTGAAACTGAAAAATAAACTGAGATTTTGAAGATGAAAAATGAGTAATATGATCCTAAATTGAGAGGAGTGTGATGCCAAAATTGACGGAGTTCAAGAAAAAAAAAAGAATAATGAAATAAGTTGACAATAAATAAGTGTCAAAATTGAGGAGTAATTTTCTATAATCAAATTATTCATAAAAAAATAAAGAATTTGACATTTATAATATTTGTCAAAAATATATATTAATTTTTACATTTAATTATGATCGTTAAAAAAATTATATTAAAATAGCTTTTTTTTTTCTTTTGTAGTGATTGCAATCTACTACCATATCTACACAACACCATTTGATTATTCAAGGTGAGTTGATGAGGTCATAGTGACCATTGCATGAAGCATGAAACTCATTGGATTAATTAAACTCTTAATTGGGTTTTTTTCCTGCTATTTTATCTTTAAATCTAGAAGTTAATTAGTACATACAAAAGTATGTGAACAATTAATTAAGTATGCGACGCCATTGTATACACAACGGTGAATAATGTTTGACTCGTATAATGTTTTTAATCCAATCTTGACTTATCACTCCGTCACTAAAAAAAAATGTAAATGTTACTTTGAATATCGTTACTCTTGTTTCTTAATTAGGGTTTAAATCACGCCCAATCACACCACCTTGTTTTGAAGTTGTCCAAGTAGTAGTATTCGTCTATTTTAAAATTACAAATATGAGTTCAATTGAACCTTTTTCCTTAATTTTTATCGATTAAATAATTATTTGATAAATGTTATGTTTTTATATTTATATCACATATGATAAACTTGTTCAAAAGTAAAAAAACCACGCTAATAAGAATTTACACTAGCTAGCACAGTTAGCCCAATAGCATAAAGTATAAATAATACAAAAGTGTTATAATTTGTTTTTCTTTTTTCAAATATGTTATATACATCGTTATCAATTATTTAGAATATTTTAATTATGTAAGTTTATTATTTTCAGTTAGTTTATTATTGTTTATTTTGTTTATATTAGTTTGATACTATTTATTTTGTTTATATTAGTTTAGCAATATAAATTTAGGTTGTAATTTTTTTCGGTTATTTTTTTTACATTATTTTTTTATTCAAATATTATTTTAAGATCATCCGTAATTTTTTTAGAAATCATTATTTTACATATTTTTTATAATATTATGATTTTTCGGAGAAAATATTACGATGATTCTTAAAGATGTGGCACATATATATGGCTTATCAGTTGATGGAGGTTGTGATCGAATGGATAAATAGTAGTTATAATTTTTTGGTCAACTATAACATGGTGATTTTTGGCAACGAACCCAGTATTAGTAGTTCTGCTGCATGTATGGCGTCAAAATCCAAGCTACGCATAAAAAGTGAAACGTTCATGGGTTGATTGACTGCAAATGGAACCACTATATTTTCTGCGACTACCTTGTCTTTGTCACCGGCTTCGTAGGTAGTTTCGAAATCCTCTTCGCTATCACTATTTATTCCTTCGTACATTTTAGCTATGACATCTTTCATGTCTGGGTTATATACTCATGTTGAATTTCATCTGCAGCTATATGTTTAAACTCAACATATAACTCAATCTTTGGGTGTTGCACCTGAGTTTGCTGGTGAATATGAAACATATGCTAAATACTTGTTTCGTCAACGATTGGCATAATGTCAAACTGTATTAGGCCGCCGAATACGATAATCGAATTCCTGTGGAGAATATTATCCACCTTCTTTAAAATATCACTCTTTATGCTTTGACGGAAACCGTATTATAGTTTCGCAAACGTCATAGTGCATGGAACTACAAACGAAAATGAATTCTCACACACAAAGCTCACTCCTCATGTGTATTCGTATGATCTCATCGTTGTGGTATATCACTATATTTGCACTTTGCAGCATCTTCTGTCACACCAATAATACACTAAATCACCTCTCTCGTAATAAAATAAAGTGGTCATGATCTTCGATTTTTATAGACAGAGTACCCACCATCCAAATCACATGTTGAAATCACATCAAATCAACAATTTATGCGTTTTCGACAAGGACCATGCATGTTGCTTGGATGCTCGCCACGTGTCCAACACGCCAACCCTGATCTGGACACGTGTCTAACACGCATTCTGCATGTTGACTCAGCACGTATTCTACATGTATATTGGACTTACTCTACCTGCAATGTCCATCTACCTGTAATTACGCCAAAAAAACCTACTTCCAACAAAAATATCTAAATTTTTTCCATATAAAAAAAATGAGCCCTCGTAAACACCAACTTTTAAATATTCGAATAACTCACTTCAAAATATCCTAAGCCAATCAGATAGATTGGCACCCCTGTTTTATTGGAGACGAGACGTTGGTGGCATCAACTATAGTTATGCACGCAAGCTCTGTGTGTCTAATGTATACTCTAATTTGGGAAGCATGCTTGAGGTGCAAGAATTACAATTCTTTCGTCACTCACGGAAGTAATAGAACTTTTCGTATAGGCTGATATCATAACTCGATTTACCGAATCTTTTTCAACGGATGCTATGTACAGATGTACTAAGGTTAAGGTGGACTTAGCATTTGATTAAATAATTGAGGCACATCAAACTTTTGTTACACTTGACTTTGAGGTCCCTTTTGGCTTCTAGTTGCGCAATGATGCCGCAAAGCCCAACACATTGGAAAAAATCAAACAAGAGAGGAAAAATTTAATACTTTTGTTACACCATTTGTTAACCTAAGAATATTGGTCAAAAAAGGAGGAAAGAAGCTGATTAAGCATGGTGAATAATTTGGGTAAAATATATTTCAAAAATAACATTTTGTGGTATTTTTTAATTCAATAGGTTAAAGATTAATTCATCACAAATCTAAATTATTTTAAGAGTTTGTCGTTAGTCGATGGGTTATTACATGCATAAGATGGAATTCGAGGACCGACACTTATTTAAGCGGGCTAATAAGCTAATCATATATATATATATTTGTGTATAAATATACTTGATGAAGGGCCAAAGAAATCTTGATTTGTTGTTGTTCAGGCTTCCAATTAGATTGTATTGCTAAAACCCTTGCTAGGATTTTTCAATTGTGTTCGTCTAACTCTAATGTTTATTCTCTCACTATTAAAAGTAGTCTAATAGATATATTTTTTCATTCTAATAATTATGATTGGATTATACAATTAAAATAAGTTACTAAAATTAATCACTAGTAACATAAAATACATATTGAAATATAAAATTATTTATACTCTGGCACAATACTTAACTAGGCCCAAAATGAATAAAATTCAATTTACGGATATTATCCAGACCAACACCTACCTGACCGTAATAAAAGTCAAATACGGCGATATAGACTTAGTCCTACTTATTTAAATAAGTAACTAACCCTCTTAATATCTCCTATTAATCTAAAAAAGGGATCTCAACAACCTTCCTAATAAAAGGGAATGACTATCTACCATCAAAGGTAGAAAAACTCTAAATGATAGTTATTGACTCTACATCTATACTTATAAATACTTTTACATCTTCAGGTATTTTTCGAACTCCAATCTTATATACTTAAAACGCTTGCTAACTTAAGCATCATAGTCTCTTTCAAATACTATCTCTACATCTTCACAAGGAATTCAGATGACTTCATCCCTGCAGGAGAAAACGTTGGATCTTTCACCTAAAGACATATGGACCTCATGTTCAAACCCAAATCATCCTAATTCTAGGTAAGCTTCGGAACAAAAATATACATTAAAAATAAATTAATAATATATATTTATATAAAAATACATAACAATTAATTTTAATTATTATATATTTATAGATCATATTATAACTTATTATTAGAATAAGTTTTATCAGACAATCGTTAAATTATTATAATTTACCATCAAGATTATCTATAGCAAATTTTATGAAATTTGCATATTGTTAAATATAATGTATAATCAAATAAATCTTTATTTATAAAGTTGTATTAAATTAAAAGACATTAAATATGTCTATTGATTAATCTAATGTTTATTTATACATGATATAAAAAGGATTAAAATAAAAAATAATAATCAATATGAAATTATTTAAGATGACAATTGTTTGACAAATTAAATATAATTTTATTCAATCGATGTAACAATTTAAAAGTTATATATATATACTTGTGTTATTTCAATTTTTTTTTCTGTGTATATATATAAAAGAAATCTTCTATGAAAGCAAAGTTGGATTTTGCTGGCAAAGCAAGATATATTAACATATATCCCCCATTCCCCGTTATTTCTGTGCTAAGGGTTCATTCACTGTATTTGCATTGAAATGTGATGACTTGGTAAATAAAACTAGCAAAACGACAATAACTTTCAAACAAGGAAATTAATTTTTTTTTTTTTTAGAGAAGAAGAAGAATTCTATGCTT
>NC_029772.3:1678411-1681144 GCF_000817695.3 Arachis duranensis
CGTATATAATAGTATTTTTTTTATCTAATTATTAAGTACTTATGTTTAAGAAAAAAAAAAAGGCGGATGATGCTAACCCGGTTAGTATTTGAAGAAAAAGACTTATTTAATGTGATCTTATTATCTTATACAAAACATTTAAACAAATTTTAGGGTAAAGTCAAAAGTGTCACAAACGTCCCTAAATTATTAATTTGCTGGTAAAAGTATATCTAAAATTTATTAATAATAAAAATATTTTTAAAATATTTTAAAATACAATAAAAGTACTTAATTATTAAATATATAACTCTCATAAAGGACTTGAATTTTGATATGATTTTTTATAACATATTTATAAAAATAAAATATTTTTATGTTTAAAATTTAATAATTTTACGCTAAATAGATTTTTTTACAAGTCTTTTTTTTGTCAATAGTAAAAAATATTTTTAAAAAATTAAACGACTTAATATAATTTGGGGACTATTTTTGGTGCTTTGCTCCAAATTTTATTTATGTATGTTATGATATATACTTTTATTAAAAACACTATATTTCAGTTTCTAATAAATTGGTTTGTGATTTTCTTTGCACGAAGACTTTCCATACATTAAGCATATTTTAATTTTATTTCGATATTTTATTGTTGTCTTCGCTGTTTTTAAGGTTGTGATTTATTTAATATTTTAATATTATAATAATTAAAAGGTCTTAAATATGAGTTTTAGAAAATTTAATAAATTTTGTGGGAGAGTATGTTATTGTTGTCAAACTCTCGAGTTAACTCGTAAATTCGTATGAGTTTACAAGTTTAGATATGGAATCAAGTTGACTCGGGCATAAACTCTATTTTGAGTAAATTCGGCTAGACTCGGTTAGACTCGGTCAAACTCAGACAAGCTCGTGAATCTAAGATCGAGTTAGCAAGTTTGTGTTTTTCTTCATTTTTATTCCAAAAAAAGTCATTTTGAAACTAAAAAAAACACTTTTTTTTATTAAGGTTACGATAACACTTCTAAAGAATGAAAGAAAACTCACTCACAATTCACTCATCTGCGTCGTTTCTCTCAATTTTTACTTTCTCCATGTTCTGCAGCAATCTTCATTTTTCGTCGAGTTACCATTATTATTCACCTGCGTCTGCTATTTCTGTTTTGATTTATGCTATTATTTTTGTGAATTTTATCTATGTTGTCCTCTATTTTGTATTTTTTCATATTTTTTACTTTAAGATTGATATTATTAATTTTAAAGAGTTAGAAATGAGTAAATATACATTTTATATATATCATACATAACAGGTAAATTCGTACGAATCTATAAGTTAACTCGTAAATTAAGTTTAAATCAGTTTCATAAATTTAGTTAGACTCACGAATTTAGAACCTTAGAGTATGTATGCTTATCCGTTATCAAAGAAACTTCAGTTAGGTTAATCATATTATTATGACACAGACTAGTTATTCTGAAGCTCACTACCTCATCACACACAACAACAAATAAATAAATAAATAAATAAATAAATAAATAAATAAGTAAATAACAAATACAGGAAACGGCTAATTTTTTTGGTTATGGAAGAGGGACAGGTGTTGTGTCGGATTATGGAATGTGGGGGTGCTACACCGAATTGTGGGAAGGAAGAAATTGGATCCTTCGAGTTCTTTGTTTTGAAAATTTTGTAAGCAAATCGGAGGGTCCATTTTGCTTGTATACAAAATTCACATGGGAGAAAACGGACTGTGCGATATATCTTTATCAAAACGGAAGGTCCGTTTTTTTTTTTTGGTTTTTTTTATTTTTATTTCGTTATACTAGTCGTTGGGTCGATTTCTGCTTGAGAGGAATTTTTTTTTAATTTACAAGAAATCGAAAGGTCCGAGTTCCCATCAACAACTCGCAGGATTTAATTACTGTGTTCCTAACACCACAGCCTGATAAAACTTTCCTCCTCTCCATATCTACGTCCTACACTAACGATGACTCCATAATAAAATTAATTTCTGCTACAGGAAACTGTCTCCTTGATAGCGTTATGGTTTTCTCGGGGGTTTAATCAACAGTTCTTTTCACTTATTTGATATTTTATTAAAAAATAAAATAAAATGAAATAAAAAATCGAGAGAATCTACTATTCTCGGATTGTTCACGTGTTCAAATCGCCAAAATCCAATAAATGGACTAATAAATTGACTTTCATATTTTTTAGCCAATGAAGTTTGTTGAGGAACTAAATTGACTTTCATATTTTTTAAATTAAATATATAATTATTTTATGTATTTATTTTTATAAATTTAAACTTTTTATATAAGTGGTGCATGTATTTAAGGATTTTTTTTTAACCAAAAGATATAAAATTCGTCTTTGCTGCCGGAAAAAAGAAAATTCAGGATAAAATACAATATAAAAATGTTTATAAAATTTCACATTTCAAATTTAAAAGACATTGTATTAAAAATATATCTTTTATCTGTTTAAATTTTTTATATAATAAGGAGTTTTATCACATTTTTAATGTCATGGTAGCTAGTCATGATGTTGTTACAATAATAGTTACGGTTTTGTTTGAATATAAAAAAGAAAATAAAAAAAAGAAAATAAAAAAAACGAAAAAAGAAAAAATATATAAAAAGAAAAATTGAGTTATTTATGTATTGTTTGGATAAAAAAAATAGATGAAACAAAAAGAATTTTTGTTTGTTTAAATAAAAAAATTATAATGATATAAAATTATATTAATATCTTTATAA
>NC_029772.3:1681248-1682357 GCF_000817695.3 Arachis duranensis
GTTTTTAACGGAAATATTTAATAAAATAATAATTAAAAATAATCAAATTTTATTTTATTTAATATTTATTTATTATTATATTTAATGAATATTAAATAAAATAAATTCTGATTTTTTTATTTTTTTAATATTATCGTGTTCTTAATTGGGTTGGTGACGGAAAAATGGTGATGTGTTATTCATTTGATATGTTTTCTTTTTTTCATTGGAGAATATCTAAAAAATTCTTAGGGGGAGAAAAACCTAAGTTGCTGGATTTATTAAATTTCTTAATTTTAGGGCCATCATTGTCAGATTATTAAGAAAGATATTTGAGAAGCAAAAATATCCTCATTTATGAGTATGATTGAGAGACTTCAATTTTTTATTTGATTCACTTTTTAATTATCATCTTGATTTGTTATTCTTAATTTTAACATATGGCTCTTTAATTTTTTTTCCAACCAAAAGTACTAAAGTTTTATTCGAGTTGAATAACAATTCAAGGTAATTTACTAATTTTAGTATATTAGAGACTAAAATTCTATAATTTTATTTATATTTAGGCTTTGTTTGAATATTAAAAAAAATAAAATAAGAGAAAAAATGAAAAAAAATAAAAAAATAAAAATAGAATAAAATTTAAATAAAATAGAATAATAATATTTTATATTTATTAAAATTCAAACCAATAAATAATATTGGTTTATTCCTAACATAGGTGCCACTTGAACTACAGTTCATTAGCATTTGATGGGTTTCCTTGTCATTCGGATAGTGACTTGTTTTTTAATTATAGTATTAGTGCATGTGTTTTACTCAGTCAAAGAAAATCAATAAAAGTGAATAGTTTTAGTCTGATACAGCTAATTAATGAAGTAGGAGTAGACACGTGAGTCAACATATGAAATCATGATGTGTCTAGCCCCTGGTCGGATTATACCTGCAATTGGAGTTTAGGAATATTTATCGAAAAAATTTGAAAGTTTGAATTTTATTTTAAAAAATAAAGTATAATTTTTTATTATTTATTTTATAAATAAAATTAAAAATAAATATAAAAAAATTATTTAAGAATGAGAAATCACATATTTTTTCACAAATAAAAATTTAAAATTTAGACCATTAAA
>NC_029772.3:1682374-1683600 GCF_000817695.3 Arachis duranensis
TTAAATATCTTTTAAATTTAACTATTCTAATATTATTTTTTAGCTAGTTACGTTTCCTATTTTTAAAGAATTATTTTAAATTTTATTTAATTTAAATTAAAATAAATATAATAATTACCCAATAATCTAACCATATCCCTCACTCAATCATTTTTTTATAGAGAATACTGTATATATAGCTCATTAGTCATCATAAAGGTGTTTTATTTTCATTTTTTGAAGCCACACCAACCACATTTGAATTCAGGAAAAAGGTTCAACAAAATTAGGAAAACACTTCTTAAACTAGTCAATTTATAAATTAATTAATTTTTTTATATTAGACATCAAAGTACTATTTGGCAAGTCTCTCTTCATACTTTTATTAATTATTTATCATGCATGAAAAACTATATTGTGTTTGAACATTATTTTATTTTTCTTTTTCACATTATTTTTTTGGTATTTCTTATTATTTTACATTATTGATAACTTATTCAAAATAATATGATAATACACAATATTTTTTATACACATCCAAAATTCATTTAAATTTGTACTTATATTTTTAACATAAATATCTTTTTTAACAAATTCAAAATAATAATATAACACAAAATATTTTTAATACATATCTAAAATTGTTTAAATCCGCACTTATAAATTGCTTACTAAATAATTTTTTAACACATCTGAAATTTATCCAAAAATAATTATATTCATCACTCTTGTTAAATAATTAATTAATTATATATCAGACTTAGAATAAAAAAAATTGATTTCGATAGTATTATTTTAATTTTAATTTGATTAGAATTTAACTTTAGTTTGTTATTTTTATTTTATTAAGTTTAAATTTAAATTTGATTTTTCTAACTTTAAGAAGATATAATTTTAAATTTTAAATATATGAGAGAGAAAATTTAAGACATAATATTTTAAAATAATTATTAGAATTATTTTACTAGTTTTTTTATAAATAAAGATTAATTAAAGAATAAATTATAATGAATAATACTTAGTTATACTGTTTGAATTAATATGAAAACCATGCTATATAAATAAGTTATTGTAATTTTTAAATTAAAAAGTTAGTAGTTTATAGAATTTTCAATCAAATTGATCACTTATATGAATAAAAAATATAGAATAATATTACGAAGACAATAATTTAAGTTATTTTATTTAATTTAATATATATAATTTTATGGATGTATATAATATTTAAAATTATGTATTTATTTTAT
>NC_029772.3:1683666-1818575 GCF_000817695.3 Arachis duranensis
ATGTACGGATGCATATAACAACCTTTTCCTTTACATGCACCATGCATGTGGGCTGTGGCGGCTCAAATGACTGTCATTGAGAGAAATTATTCACAAATAAATAAAAATAAAAAACTGATAATACAAAAAAAAAAGACTAATATTCCCTAAAACAAGTAAAGTGAACTTTGTTTATAAAACACTAAACTAAATATATATACCTGTCATTTCTTAAAAAATGATATATTGTTATAAAGTATTAGATGGACATAATAATGTTATACATCTAAATCTAATTAAGTTGATTTAATATAATAAAAATTAATTATAATTAAATTATTATTTTAATTTTATTATTTAATTTAGTTAGATTTGATTCATAAAAAGATTTAAATAATGTGTAATATTACTCTTGTATAAAATATAATGATTTAAATGTTTAAAAAAAATTATAGCTTTTGAATAATAATTATTGATAGATGGATTATAACAATTGATAAATATTAAATAAAACAAATTTCGGGCATATTTTTTCTCCCTAACATTACTATTTGGTACATCATGCATAATTACAAATTTCATGAGAATTAATTTAACATTGGATACTTTTTTCTTTTTCCTTTCAAAAGATAGAACTTCATGGTAATTTTGCATTATATATTTACAAACGTTATATGGATATTAAAAATTATTTATTAAATATATAGTTTTACAAAAACAAATTTAATATAACAATATATAATTTACCACCAAAATAATGAAATTTGTCATTATAAAATAATCAAACTTTGCTATATAGCAAAATAATCAAGGTTGTTTCATAACATTCAGCTCTAATGAAATTTTAATGAACAAAAAAAAATCAGTTATCATTATATTTAGAAGGATTAAGTAATTTTTTTTAACGTTTGGATCAAAATCAAAATTATTTTTAATATTTTTTTATTAATATCATTCTTAATATTACAAAACGTTATAAAACTATTTTTTTTCTAATTTTTAGACCAAAATATCCTTTATTATTATCTCTCTCCTTCATCCTTTTCACTCCACTATTCACCTCACCCGCATCATCTCCACTACATCCACTGAAACTTATATTGCCACAGCTCTATTTTTCAGTTACCACTATACTTGCAACACTTCCATCACAACAATACTCTTTATTATAGTAAAATTAGAAGCAAGACAAAAAAAAAGAAAAATTGAAAAGAGAGAAAGAAGGACACGACGGGGAGAGAAAAAAACCAAGCTAATCACCTTTTTCACACATCAACGTTCGTTTAATCCATAATGTACTGCAGATTTTAGCTGCGCTGCTGTCCCAGAGTACTACCTTATCTACCCGCTTGTTCTTCAACTATATTCATTGCTCCTGTAATAGTGTCCATTACAACGAGTCCAAGAGGGATCAAGTATATCTACTAAAATTAAGACAGATTTTAAATGGAAAGTTTAATTTATAAATGTCAAAAATGTATATTTATAGATCTACAATTAAAAGAAAAAAGGTAATACGTATATTGTATAATTACTTTAATCAGTTACTCACATATTTAACCTAAAGAGACCTCTCTACTGATTTTACAAGTTTATCTCTCTTTCCTACCAAATATGTCTTCAGCAAATATTGAAGTTTTGTAGAAGTAAAAAAATATTAATTGAATGAAGAAAGAAGATATCTCAATAAAAACATGTTAAGAAAATGATGCAACAGCTGCTTCATATATGTTGTTAACATGCTGTTGCTAGATTGTCGTTAGCATTGGGTCGGCGCTGCTGCCACTGAGTCGGTGCTGCTACTGCTGGTTCATCGTAAGGAGAGAGAGAAAGAAAAGCGATACGAACAAAAGGAGGGTTTGCTGCTGCTGGGCATCGCTGCCACTGGATCGCCACTACGCCCTTTCTCATTGGCGCCTTCTTCTTCCTCTTCCTCTCTTCTTTTCCCTCTTCATTCCACCTCTCCCTCTATTATTTTCTTCATTACTTGCTCTCTCTCCTCTCTATTTGTGCATTTTGGTTATGCCGACGGTGGAAGGTGAATTTGAGTTAAGGGTATTTTGGTCTAAAAATTAGATGATTTTATAACATTTTGTAATATTGAAGATGATATTAATAAGAAAAAAAGGTCGGAGACGATTTTGATTTTGACCTAAGATGTTAGGGACGAAAAAAGTACTTAACCCTATTTAAAAGAAATGAAGAATGCTAAATGACTATTAGAATTTATGATTTTTGACCATTATTAGTCATTAATGTTTAAAAATATAAAATAAAATATATTTTAATTATTAGACTCAAAAAATAAACTAAAAAAATTAAATGGATGGTTAAATATATAATAGTAAAAAATAATAAATTATAATGATCTCCTAATATTTCTCTTATATTTATGAATTGAAGTTTATTGATTATAATTATAAATCAAGTTTGGTTATATGATTTATCAAATATATATACACATAAATTTTTTGACAATAAATATATGTAGAACTTTTGTGACAATCAACACATAATAAAAAAAATATATAAGATATAGAAATTACTTTGTATTAATAACAAAATTACTTGAAAAATAAGACAAAAAAACATCTTATTCAAAGGAAGAAGAAAATGAGAAGGATGAGAAAAAAAAATACGGAAACGAAAAAAAAAGTTAAGAGAAGAAGAATTAGAAAAAAGGAAAAAAATAAAAAAATAAAAATGTAAAGGAAACAGCCTTTACCACTGCTTTGGCTCTTTTCTGTTTTATTTTCGTAACACACGACGCACTAGAGAAAAGCACGTGTTTGATTTTTGTTGACTAAAAGTATAAAACGTGTTTGTTTGATTATATTAAAAGCATGAAAACATTTATAAAAATTGGTCAAAAATGAACCATTGATTTGTTTCTTTTTTACCGTTTTATTTTGTAATGGAATTTTTTAAAAGAAATAAGAGTACTAAAAGTAATAAAAGACTCAGAAGAAGATCCAAGAAAGAATACTCAACAAAAAAAGGATAGAAGGAGAAGATGCACTTGAAGCTCATCACGTGAATAAGATAGGGAAAACATGCTTAGAGATGTATTTGGTTAAAATTAATTACAAAAATTAATTAGTAACCCAATATTTTTTTTAATAATATAAAAAGATAAAATAACATTATCCTCTATTATTAAATATTTAAATGACACTTCTCTTTATTCTATTCACAAAATATATACTCGTCTCTTTTGCAAGATTAATAACATGCATTTTAATTTATTTTTTAAAATATTTATCAATAATCATTAAATATATAAAACATTCTAAATTAAATATATTGTTTTTTAACCGAATAATTACCATTAATTTATATATAATAATAATAATAATTGTTAATGTATGTGTATTTAATTTTGATAAAATAAATTAAAATGTATATTATTTAATTTTGTAAGAGAATAAAGTGTACATTTTATAAATAAGGAATAGAAAAATATCATTTAACATCTCATATAAAAAAATGTTAATTTTTTATTAACAAACTCATATATATGAATTAAATTATGTTAGGTTGAATGTTAAAATTTATTTTGATGATAAAATATAAAGTTATTTTAAAATCATAATTTAAATTAGGGAAAGTATGAGTAGCCAATGGAATTTTTGTACCGTATGCATAATGGAGGTTTATGAAGTATTAGAGATATAATCATTAGTGTTATTTTTTCTCATCAGCTAAAACTTTTGGAATGAGTGGTATCACGACATTATATTAGAGTAATCCGAAAGGTCAAGAGTTCGAATTTTGGTGAACTTTAAAATCAATTTAAATTTTTTGAAAGATGTTTATTATTGTCTCGAATCCTTTAAATTATTAAAGACAAGCAACCCAAACTATGTTTAATGTTTCTTGGTTGAAAGTTGACCAATTAGCATGTTATATAAGGTACCATAATATGTCCACTCAACTCAGCAACACTAGAAGTTGCGATCTTATACACGCCCTCTCCATATCTTCTTCATTCCCTTCCAAATCAAAACCCACTATAAAATTTTCAATCCGTTTAAACACCTCAAAAAATGGATTATTACTTACTTCAACATGAACCAATAATTCGAATGGCTCTATTGTTCGCCATCCCAATTTTACTTCTTCTGCCTTTGGTGTCACGAAAACTTCGTCAAACGACACCGTTTCCGCCAGGGCCAAAGGGGTTGCCAATCATTGGAAACATGAACATCATGGACCAACTTACACACCGGGGTCTTGCCAACCTGGCAAAACAATACGGCGGCGTTTTGCACCTCCGCATGGGGTTCCTCCACATGGTTGCGATTTCGAACCCGGAGGCAGCACGCCAAGTACTCCAGGTGCACGATAATATCTTCTCCAACCGCCCTGCCACCATAGCCATCAGTTACCTTTCTTACGACCGTGCTGACATGGCTTTCGCTCACTACGGCCCCTTCTGGCGTCAGATGCGTAAGCTCTGCGTCATGAAATTATTTAGCCGTAGACGAGCGGAGTCATGGCAGTCCGTAAGAGACGAGGTTGATACCGCGGTTAAAACCATAACTAAAAATTTCGGGAAGCCCGTGAATATTGGTGAGCTTGTGTTTAACCTCACCAAAAATATTATTTATAGGGCAGCGTTCGGGTCTAATTCGCAAGAAGGTCAAGATGAATTCATTTCTATATTACAAGAGTTTTCTAAGCTCTTTGGAGCTTTTAACCTTGCGGATTTCATTCCATATCTGGGATGGATTGATCCGCAAGGAATTAACGCTCGGCTTGTCAAAGCGCGTGGGGCGTTGGATAGATTCATAGACAAGATCATCGATGAACATGTGGAGAAAAACAGGAAAAAGGGTCACGGCAAGGTTGATGAAGAAAGTGACATGGTTGATGAGTTGTTAGCGTTTTATGGTGAGGAGGCTAAGTTGAATAATGAATCTGATGATTTGCAGAACTCCATCAGACTAACAAAGGAGAATATCAAAGCCATAATCATGGTAATTATTTCGTTTTCGTTTTCATCTTATATATCATATATCAGCCTTTTCAAGTTCACTACTATTATAAAATGGGTATACCAATTTTATGTGGGTGAAAACTCATGTGTAATCGACTTCACCTGAAGTTGATAGTTGAGAGCTGTTAGATGAAAATTTAGTCAAATCAATCAAATTATTTAAACACTCTCAATTATCAATTTCACATGAAGTCGACTGCACCTGAGTTTTCACCTTTTATGCGTTACGTTTGTTTAATTATATAATTATATATTTTTAATTTGAAAAAACTAAAATACTCCCTCCGATCTAAATTTGAGTGTTCAAAATTAATTAAATCATATAAATAAAAAATATTTAAAACATTAATTTTAAATAAATTATATTAATGGAATAAAATTACTTTCATTGTCTTTTCTTATCCTATATCCATTTTCTTTCTACCATAAGATTACAAATAAATATCTTTTTTGTCCATGATCATTTCTCCAAAAAAAATAAAGTATATTTTTATAATGTAAAAGTTTTTAATTATTTTTAATACTTAGTCAAATCAGTTTTTGTTATTAATCTAAATGGCCCACACATCGATAATTTATTTTTATAAAGATTGCTTAAATTAGTTACTTGATGATTCAGAATTGATTAAAATTTTTTGGATTATGAAAAGATATTTTATTCTTGAAATAAATAGTCAAAAAAAAAATCATTCTAAATACCATTAAATGGCATGATGCTGACTAAATAAATTAGGGTTGTTGCTTTAATAGAGGTCTTTTTCCACAGTCTTTATATAACATCCGAGCAGGACTCACTTTAAGTAAAACGTCAACGATGATCGCATTTAATAATTTGTAGAACCAATGAAAATTTTGTCGGAAAATCGATAAATTTTATGAAACTTGCTTAGTTTAATATATATAATTGTGAACGACTTATTGAAAGATGGATGAAAAGAAGTACATACGAAGGAATGAACATATAAGTAAGAAAGGAATGCTAGTTGTCTTTTAATTTAATCAGATTTTTTTAATTTATTATTATTTAATTAATTTAAATATCTATTTTTGTATATTAGTTGATTAAAAAATTAAAAATTTATTTATTTTTTATTTTTTTAAATTAAATAAAGAATAATATTTAAAAAATACTTAATTACACTGATTAAAAAAATAGGAACGTTTCATTTCAACACAAAGAGCTCGTGCTCAATTACTTTATGTTAGATTATGATGTAGCACACGCAATTTTTAAGTATAGATTTATTTCCCTCAAAATACGTAGTTTATTATTAATTAAGGATATACAAAAACCATGGGTCAAAAGGAAAGAAGATTAAAAATGGGGCCGCCCGCCGGGGGTGGGTGGGTGTGGAAGAAACAATGGAATAAAGTATAAACATTATATGGGATATGTTTTTCAAAGTAAGTGTTAGAATTACACTTTTCTGTGATTACTTTTATTTGTGATAATAATGAGATTATTTTAAAGAGATTTTATTTAGAAATTATTCTGAGTAGGAGATTTTAAAAAAAAATTATTATTACGAAAAACTATTTTTTAATTTTTATTTAGTTAAAATTATGCTTTGTTAACAATTTATTTTCAACATTATTAATCGTAAAAGATGAAAGAAAAATTAAAGTAAATTAAATAAATAAATAAAATTTCAGCTATATAGTAAATTAAATAAATTAGTATATTTTGAGGTGAAAACTTAAGTGAAGTTGATATTTAAGAACTGTTAGATGAAAATTTAATTAAATCAGTCAAATCATCTAACAGTTCTCAGATATCAACTTCACGTGAAGTCAACTGCACCTGAATTTCTATCACATACATATATATATTTGAAAATTACACGATCGGCTCAGTGTAATATTAAGGCTACCTTAATTCAGAAATTATTTTTACTATGGAAATAGAGATGGTGTTTTGGTTGAATATTGACATTTGAAATATATTATAGTATTATAAAAGTTATTCAATACGCCTCACGTGTTGATCAAGATGTTGTCACATATTTAATACGTTCCTTATATATTGGTCAAAATATTATCACGTGTCCAACACACCCCTTACATGTTAATTTATCACCTACAAAATTCACGTACCAAAAACAACGTCTTACTCTTTTTTTTTTAATTTTTTTTGGTGAATAGTACTCTTTCATTTATTTATTTATTTTATTTTTTATTTGTAGTCTCTGTATTACTTTTGGTAGGCCGGAATGGTAACAATTAGCTGTCAATCCATTAGCTTTAATTTTTTGGTGAAAAATCCATTAGCATTGAAATCTAAATAGTACCAAAAAACAAAAAATATCTATCTTATTAATTATTTTTGGTTAGATGATTCTACTTATTTCAAGTCCAAAAAACATAGATGATTGTACTTATATATAGAATTTTAGTGGATCTTGTCATTAATTTATTTTATCTCTTCACCAGTAAATATTTTAAAAAATCTGTATAATTAATTAATTATAAATATAAAAACTTTTAACGGTGAAAACTCAGGTAAAGTCGACTTCAGGTGAAGTTGATATTTGAGTGCCGTTAGATAAATATTTAGTCAAATTAGTCAAATTATTTAACGAATTTTAAGTATCAACTTCACATGAAGTCGACTAAATTTCCACCTTTAATTATATATTTGTATGGAGTAAAATCTGGCCGTTATTTTTATCTCAAGTTGATAGTTAAGTCACAATTTTTGTATGCATGACTTATTTTTCAATTCATGTCTTATATTATTTCAACCAAAATAACTGACATGAAGCAAGAAACACAATCCAGGACGTGATGTTCGGAGGCACGGAAACGGTGGCATCGGCGATAGAATGGGCGATGGCAGAACTCATTAGGAACCCAAATGAGCTGAAGCGCGTGCAACAAGAACTCGCCACCGTCGTTGGCCTCGACCGGCGCGTGGAGGAGGCAGACTTCGAGAAGCTTCCCTACCTGAAATGCGTGATCAAAGAAACCTTGCGCCTCCACCCGCCAATCCCCCTCCTCCTCCACGAGACAGCGGAGGATGCAACGGTGTCCGGATACTTGGTCCCGAAAGGGTCGCGCGTGATGATCAACGCGTGGGCAATAGGGAGGGACAAAGACTCGTGGGAAGACCCTGAAAGTTTTAGGCCTTCACGGTTCTTGGAGGAAGGAGTGGCGGATTTCAAGGGTAGTAACTTCGAGTTCATTCCATTCGGGTCGGGTCGGAGGTCGTGCCCCGGGATGCAATTGGGGCTTTATGCGTTGGAGTTGGCAGTGGCACACCTTCTCCATTGCTTCACGTGGGAGTTGCCTGATGGGATGAAGCCGAGTGAGATGGACATGAGTGATGTATTTGGACTCACTGCTCCTCTAGCTACTCGTCTCTTTGCTGTTCCCGCTAAGCGGGTCACCTGCCCTCTCTAAGCGACTAAGCGTCTGAAACAACTCCTCAAATAATGCAAGGAAAAAGAAAAAAAAGAAGCAACTTCGAGTCGGCCCGGGTGTTCAAGTATATTTTTTTATGTAAAAAAAATGTAATTTTTGGGCTGGTTTCAGAGTTTTGGACTGGGCTGATCCGATTTAAAATTATTTTATAATCATAATATATGTTTTATGATAAAATTAGTAATGAAATGTTATGTTTTTAATTTTAATTCATATTCTTATATTATATAATTTTTTAAATATTTTATTTTGATATAAATATTATATATCACTTATTATACAATAATTGAGTTAAGCTTCACTTAGGCTTAGTTTGGTAAAGTTTTTATTTTTCAAAAGTAGTTTATAAAAGCTAATTTTTAAAATATAGCTTTTTAAAAGTGGTAGCATTTATATTTGATAAATCAAATTAAAAATAACTTTTAATAAACACAAGTAATAACAATTACGTTTGATAAAATAGCTTTTAAAATTTAAAAATACTATAATAGACATAAATGTAAGTATTAAATTTGAAAATTAGTTAACATATGAATTTATATTAGACTTTTAAATTTTGAAAAGTACAAGCCAACTTTAAAAAGCTCTATTTTAGATATTTTTAAAAATTTTCCAATCTTTTAAAAGCTGCAAACACAAGTACATGGTCTTTTTAATTTATTAAACATAAAGTGAGGAGGTTGAGCTTTTAAAAAGCACAAACACCTCTTCGAAAAATTTTACCAAACCAAGCCTTAATCCCTACAAGGCTGCAATTATCAAGTTGCACTGATTTAATATATGACTTTTTAGTTATTATAATTTGGTCTTCTATATTTAAAAAGTACACCAATATAGTTATTTATGTATTTTTTATCATTAGAGCTCAACATCATTAGGGACGTGACTCAACTCTTGCCATATTGAATATATTAAAACGACATCGTACCCATTTTAACACTAAAAAGACACTAAACAATATCGATTTAGAATTATTAAATAAAAATTTAATTAAATTAATTAAATTATTTAATCACTTTTAATTAACAATTCTAGGTGAAGTTGACTTTTCACCTAAAATGATTTAGTATACAATAAGTACTCGAAAATTGAGTGGTCGTCACCGTTACGTTGGATTAGAGATTTGCAAATAATTAAACGCAATAACTTACAAAACGGAAAGACAAGGAACAAAATACAAAGGAATGTGAGAGAATTAAGCTTAGCTTATCTTTGTAGAACATGTTTGACTTTAGTTTGATCCCTTTCTGGAATCACTTGTATTATTGTTGTTCGAGACTTCGAGCCATCAATATCTTTTATCTAATAATTGAATTTTCTCGCGTTATTGAAGCATGTAAATAATTAGTTTTGCAATTGGTTGATTGCATGCAACTGCGGATGACACTTGCATCGTATGTTCTCAAAGGTTCGTTTATTTTTAGTTTTTTACTATATCTGAAATAACTACCACAAACGAAAATACAATGCATTTGTTGTAATTTTCGAATAGTTAGTTCACTTGTGTAAATAATAAGTGTTAAAAGTTCGAATATTGTTTTATATATTAATTAGTAATAGACTTTTAAAATAAAATTCAAATTACGATTAATTCTTAATCTATTATGTTAGGAACAAGATACTAAATTGAAAGAAGAATTTTGTGTTATTTAGAGTTGTGTCTAAAATATAATGTACAAATGCTATATAAATATAAATGATACTAATTGATTCTAATGATTCTCTAACATTTCCCCTCAAACTCAAGTGGGAGTTAAGGACACCATCTTGAGTTTGGATAACAGAGTCCGAAAACGAGTCAGATGATGAGCTTTCGTAAAGATTTCAGCAGTCTGATCCAGTGTTCCAACAGCGATGAGACGAACAACATCAATAAGGATGCGTTGCCGAACAAAGTGACAATCAATCTCAATGTGTTTGGTGCGTTCATGAAACACATAATCATGGAGAATCTGAATAGCATTGCGGTTGTCACAAAAAAACATCAGTAGGGGACAACTAAGGAGCATCCAAATCTTCGAGAAGCTAATGAATCAAGACAACCTCAGTAGTGGTGTCAGCGAGAGCACAGTACTTAGCTTCTGTGCTTGATCGAGCAGTGAACGTTTGCTTCTTAGCACGCCAAAAAATGAGAGCGTCACCAAGAAACAAACAGTAACCAGTAGTAGAACGACGATCAGTGGGATCACCAGCCCAATCAGCATCAGAGTGTGCCTGAAGGGACAAAGATGAATGAGCAGAAAAATAGAGGCCATGAAATAGGGTGCCTTTGATGTAGCGAAGAATGCGAAGAACTGCCGCATTGTGAGTTGTACAAGGAGCTGATAAGAACTGGCTAAGTATATGAACCGGATAGGCGATGTCTGGTCGGGTGAGTAGACGAGACATCCAACTAACTGCCGATAGAGAGTAGGATTATCCAAAACAGTGTCATCCATAGGGGTAAATTGAACATTAGGCTCAAGGGGAGTAGACTCAGTGCGACTATCTGTAATTCCGGTGAGAGCAAAAAGATCTGAAGCATACTTTTCTTGAGAGAGATAGATGCCATCATCTGTGGATATGACCTCGAGACCAAGAAAATAGTTGAGAAAACCAAGATCTTTCATCTCAAAGGTATGGTGAAGGAAGGCTTTGAGATCAGCGATACCATCAACATCATCTCCAATAATGATCATGTCATCCACATACAAAACCAGAAGAACAACTCCACGTTCACTTTTACGAATAAAAAGTGCATTATCATGAGAACTGCAAGTGAAATCGAGATTACAGATAGTGGTGCTGAACTTGTCAAACCATTCACGTGGAGCTTGCTTAAGACCATAAAGTGCCTTGTGAAGGAGACAGACTTTGCTAGAAAGACAAGGATAACCTGAAGGTGGTTTCATATAGACCTTCTTTTTCAAATCGCCATTAAAAAATGCATTCTTCACGTCCATCTGACTGAGAGACGATTTTTTAACTGCAGCAATGGCAAGAAGAGCTCGAACAGATATAAGATGAGCAACAAGAGCAAAAGTCTCTTCATAGTTAATACCATACTCTTGCGTACATCCTTGAGTAACTAAGCGTGCCTTATAATGATCAATCGAGCCATTGGAGTGAGTCTTGATCTTGTATACCCATCTACTACCCACAACTTCCTTATTAGAATGAGGATCAACCAAATTTCAAGTGTGTACTTTTTCAAGTGTCTGTATTTCTTCCTGCATTGCTTGCTGCCAATTTGAATTTGTGGAGGCTTCTCTGAATGACTTAGGTTCATGCTGATGAAGTATAGTAGAAAAGCAATGATAATCAAGAAGATGAGGAGGTGGATTTCTTACCCTATAAGAACGAGTGGTAGGAAGAGGCATCACGGTAGGAGCAGGATCGACTTCTAGTCTGGAATCATTGGAAGATGGAGAAGGCAAAAGAGCAGGAGGCTATAGAGAGTGACCTGAGATAGAACCTGTAGAATTATCACTAGAAAAGAGGTCAACATTGGGATTAGTGAAGAAAGGTGACTGAGTAGGAAGAATGGACTCAAAGGAGGAAAACCGAGAAAACATGTGAAGCTCCCAAAAGTCAACATGACAAGATATATGGATACGCTTAGAGAGAGAATCCCAACAACGATAACCCTTATGTTCAGTGCCATAACCAAGAAAACAGCACATGAGAGCTCGAGGTTCAAGCTTACTACGTTCATGAGGCTGAAGAAGAACGAAACAGACACAACCAAAAACTCGAAGAGAACTGTAATCTGGAGAGGTATGATAAAGACGCTCAAAAGGAGTAACATTACCAAGAACAGAAGAAGGAAGTCTATTGATAACATGAACAACATTAAGAACAGCTTCACCCCAAGTACGCTCAGGACACAAAGAAGAAAGAAGCATTGCCCGAATAGAGTCAAGAATGTGACGGTGTTTGCGTTCAGCTCGGCCATTTTGTTGAGAGGTACCAGGGCAAGAAAACTCAGACAAAGTACCCTGTTTTGCAAGAAAGGCTAAAATTTTGGAATCACAGTATTTCATAGCATTATCATGTCGAAAAACCTTAAAGGCCTTGGAAAACTGAGTTTTAATCATAGTGGCAAAGTTAATATAAATCTGAGGTAACTCATGGCGATTAGCCATCAAATAAACCCAAGTATAGCGTGAATAATCATCAACAAAAATGACAAAGTATCAAGCTCCCTTCATAGAGGTGGTGGGAGCGGGTCCCCAAACATCAGGATGAATAAAATTAAAAGGAGAGCAAGCAAGAGAGGAATTATTGTGAAAAGATAAAGCAGGTTGTTTAGCAGTTTGATAAGAAATGCAATCAAAAGATTCATTAGGAACCTGACCCAAAACACCCTGAGACACAAGTGGACGTAATTTTCCTAAAGATCCGTGGGAAAGACGTTGATGCCATAAGTGAAGGGTAGATGGAGAAGAAGCAGCACAGAGATTTGGCACAGGAGGAAAATGAAGATTCTCGAGTTCAAACAACCTTCCAACCTTATGTCTAGTTCCGATGATTTGTCCTGTCCGACAATCCTGTACACGACAACTAGAGAAAAAAAGTGACATCAAAATCAAGATCAACAAGTTGACCAACAGAAATAAGGTTAAAGTTCAAATTGGGAATATAATAAGTATCAGGGAGATTAAGAGTTGACTGGAAAATAGAACCCTTGTGTGTTGCGTGTAAGAGGGAACCATTAGCAGTATTGACAAAAGGTGTATTTGTAGTGGTAGACAAAGATGAGAAGAGATGACGCAAAGGTGACATGTGATTAAAGCAACCGGAATCAAAGTACCATGTAGAATTACCTGGAGGAGTCGAAAAAGTAGCAGGAGTATTACTAGAAAGGGAAAGAATATGCTTAAAGAGAGACGCAATATCAGAGAGAGAGATAGGAGACAGGTTGAGAGGAGCAAAGGTGGTAGATTCAGTAGTAGTAGCAACAGTAGAAGCAAACACATTCTTGGAGAAGTTGGGATGACAAGCATACTTGAGGTGATCAGGACGTGGTGGGCGAGTAGGACATGCAGTAATCAAATGTCCCGAGAGCTTGTAATAATGGCAGAACAGCTGTGAAGAATGGCAGCTAATGTGACCTTTCTGGTGGCATGTGCGACATTCAACAGAAGGACAGTTTGAGAAGAAGTGTCCGGAACGGTTACAATTTTCACAAAATTTATCCTTTCTGTTTGTGGCAGCAAAAACATCTGACTTTTTCATAATAATAGGCACAGAGATCAAGGAAAGGAGAGAAAATGGCAGTTTCAGAGCAGAAAACGAGAAAATAGATAGAAAAATCAGAAAGAGCTCACAAAAAACCTTAGGGAGGGCCCCACTGTCTGACACGCCAGCTGCCAGGTCAGATTCCATGTTAGGAGCCACGTCAACAGGAAACGTGACACGTGGCGACGTTTGAGCGGAAAAGGGAAGCCATGTCAATGCAGAGTCAGTGAAGGCGGTGCTCAGGTCACGAAGCGGTCCGAGTCGGGTTGGGTGCAGGCGCGGGTTGCTGTAGGCGCTGATTTCGCGACACGTGGTGCTCGCTGGACCGTTGGATCGTTACTGAAGATCAAACGGTGCTGGGTGAGCGGGCTGCTGGAGGCGTTGCTTTGCAACACGTGGGTCAATCCTGGGCGTTGATGCTGAGATCGGACGGTCTTGGAAGCGTCTGGAAGAAGGTAGAGAAGCAAATGGACGGCGACCTTCGGACGTCGTGTGGCAGTGCGTGCGGTGGTTTCCGGCGACGAGGCTGGTCTCGTTGAACTTGCAATGACGAGACAAAGACAATGGTAGGGGCGGTGACAAACCAAAACGTCGGGAAAGGGTCAAAAAATGAGGCCAAAAAATACTGCCAGAAGAGGAAAAAATAAGGGGTCTATGAACGAATTTTCATTGAAAAAAAAGAATCTATGCTCTGATACCATGTTAGAAACAAGAGACTAAACTGGAAGAAGGATTATGTATTATTCAGAGTTGTGTCTAAAGTACAATGTACAAGGGATATATATAGCTGCTAGAAGAATCAAAGTAATAAAAGCACAGAATCCTACAATTAATATACAGATATGCTATATAAATATATACGATACTAATTGATTCTAATGATTCTCTAACGTATTAGATTGAAAAATAATATGAATAATAAAAAAATAATTATTCAGATTTCTTTTTTGTCATGGATCATTTAGATTAAATTATAAGACAGAGAAATAATTTTCAATTCTTTGTATTTATTTTTATCTAGTAAAAAATTTTTGCTACTTATTCAATCCTAGATCAATAAGTCCACAAAGGTGAAAGAAATTGAGATTAGTTAGCCCTATGAATATGTTTTTTAGAGTTAAATTTAAATTTGGTGAAATTTGGTTCGATATTCAATTTAACTTCTATAATTTTGTTAGTCTCAATTAGAACCCCTAAATTTGCAATAGTGGCTCTCGGTTGCTTTTGTGATTATTTTTGTCACCAAAATGCTAATCTGACACATTTACTTGACACATTATTCTCCATGAGACCTGTTTAGTGTTGAGTGTGCTTGATAATGATTATATGACCTAGAAAAAGTATTAGATGACTCAATCTGGCCATACAATTAAAATGAATTCCTAGATAAAGCCCAAAATTCCCAAACTGATCATTCATTGTTGTTTATCCAGAACTCTACTAGGTTGCGTTCACATGGAGCCAACCATTCCCATCTATCTTACCACAGCAACCACACACTCACCACCCCTCGTATTCCTATCCAAACCACAGACTCCCTCCTCTTCCCTAAACTATATACCACCAACAACTCCAAACCCACCACACCCTAAACACATCCAATTCGTGGTGGCTCGTGACAGTAGCAACAACAAAAGGGGAGGCAAGAGTGGCCTTCGGATCTCGTAGTGTCTCACATCTATCTTTTTCCCAACTTGGTCGGGGTCGTGGGCCTTGCATGAGTGACATTCACATTCTATTTCTCTACTCCTCCATCGATGTTTGAAAATTTTCACTCAAGATGTCACCTCGAATGGCGTCGTTTCAGTCCCTCTCTCCTTCAACACAAAGGCCCGCCACAACTTCAACAACATTAACAATTCTCAAATCATCGGTGCGTCATGGTACAACAACTTTGCTTTCTCTTCTGCTTCTCTCTCTGTCTGTCTCTCTCTATGCTTTTGTTCTTTTTTCAAAAAAAAAATCGAATGTTTTTATTGTTGTTGTTGATAGTGAAGGGAGTTATAGTAAAGCTTGTACATGGAGAGAAAAATAGTGGTGGTTGTAATGGTGATCGGTTAAGAGTCTTTGCTGTGTAGTGTGGTTTGAAAAGAGAGTTCTAACACACATCTATACTTATACTTAAACGACGCCGCTTTCTTAGGGTTTGGACACGAAGCTAACACGACGTCGTCTTAAATGTGTCCTGTGTGTTAAGTAAATATACCATATCAATATTCCAGTAACGAAGATGATCACCAAAGCAACCAGGAGCCACTATTATAAATTTAGAAGTTCTAATTGAGGCTAATAAAATTATAAGAATTAAATTGAGTATCGAACCAAATTTCAAAAGTCAAAATGCGATTAACTCTGTTTTATATAGAAAAAGTCTATAATATTAATGTATATATATGTTGATCTAGCATTCAGCAAACACCAATACATCATCATAAAACAAAAAAATGTTACAATTTAGCTTAAAAACATCTCATGCTAAGGATCACCTAAATCAGAATGTCTATATTACAACATACAAGTTAAATTTAAACATTTTAATTAATTTCATTATTCACATGTTTACATTAGTTTAACAGTCTAGTCACACACCAAAGTATTTTTGGTCCAAATTCAACAAAAACTACTTTCATCACACTAGTGTGTATCACATGTGTATTTCAATAATGCAACTTCTTCGTCTTCGTCTTCTCCTTCTATTTTTCTTTTTTCTCCTCCTCCTCATTCTTTTAAATTCAGTTCTTTTTCTTCTTTTTCGCGCACGTAGATTCTTCTTCTACTTCTTTCTTCTTCTTCTCTTTTGTTTTCGTAATCACCAACACCACCAATATTTTGATAACAAAAACCAACATTTTGAATTGAATTTGAATTTATATAATGGCTAATATTCGGTTCATTTATTATTATACAGTGGTTTTGCTTTGATAATATTTTCGATGCATTCTAGACGCAGGTGTTTCTGAATTCGAATTTATGTAATGGACAAATGTTCAGTTCATTTGGTATTATACAATGGTTTCACTTTGATAATATTTTCGGTTAATTCTAAACGCAGGTGTTTCTAAATTCAAATTTATATAACGGACAAATATTCGGTTCATTTGGTATTATACACTAATTTCGCTTTAATAATATTTTCGGTTCATTTGCAGTTCAGGTGTATTGTCGACGAATAATTTGTCCCAACGGTTGGAATGACTTTCAAGACAAATTGAATGGAATGGAATGAAATCTAATACGATTGAATAAAGTAATAATAAGTAATTTCATTCCCTTTTGCTAAAAAAAGACTCAATCATTAACAAAAATACATCGAATTCATTTCTAGATCCAAATGAATCTCAATTAAACTAAGAAATAAACCGATTACTTAACGAATAAAAAATTTGGTCAATACTTATTAGCAACATCAAGCGAACCTCAACTAACATACAAATGAATCGAAATAAATTAATAAATGAACCGAAATTATTTAATGATGGCAACAGAGAAAATTAGAACTAATAAAAATGTTCGCAAAATGTTGGTATTATTGGTGATGACGATAACGAAAAAGAAAAGGAAAAAGACACAACATTGAAGAAGAAAATACGTGTGCGAATTTGGAAGATGAAGAAGAAGAAAAAAAAGGAGGAGAAGAAGAAAGAAGAGAAGAAGAAAAAGGGAAGAAGAAGAACCTGGATCAGGAGAAGGAGAAGGAGCGCGTGATTTGAAAAGTTGTTATAACAACTTGGTTAGACTTAGTTAAGTATTTTCTTTGGATGTAGAGCTTTATTCTTAGTTTAATTAGATGAAAAATGAAGATTAGAAATGAAGATTAAAAAAAAACTTTTTTTCGTTATTTTTAAATTTTTTTGGTACAGCTATTATTGGATTGTAAATTTATTTTTGGGAGTTAACAGTCAAATTCGTCCCTGAAAGATTACTCATTCTTCAAATTAGTCCTCAAAAGATTTTTTTAGTCATATTAGTCCTTAAAATTAAAACACAAGTCAAATTGGTCATTTCGTTAATTAGATGATAACGGCATAATGATATGTCACGTTAAGTGTCACGTGTCACAACATGATTGGTTGACATGTCAGGTCAGTGACACCTAGCATACCACGTGTTACTTGATGTATAAAAAAGTTATTTATAATCAAAATAGTTCGTAAAAGTTTAGACGTAAGTCATTTTCGTCCTTAAAATTTTAAAAATTAATCAAATTAGTCCTTATATAAATTTCTTTTATTTTTTCCCCATAATATTAAATTTGAAGTATTTTTTGACACTACTAATTTTAATATTATTTTTTAGACCTTAATAAATAAATTTTTACATAAAATAATAAAAATAATTAAATTATTATAAAGTTATTTTGTCATTTGTATTTTAAATTTTATATTTTCAAATTTTAATTTTTTATAGTGACATTTTTTATTTAAACGAGTTTATCAAATTATTGTTGATTATATATTTAAAAATTTAATATTTTAACTTTATAAATACACATTAAAAATAAGCTAAATTATATATATATTTATACGCAAATACATAATAACTTATTTTAGTGGCTAGTTTTAGTATGTAAATAATATTTTTGTATTTTTAAAAATACCTTTTTTATCTGAATAAAACTAAAAAAAATTAATAATTGAAAAGTACTTTTTAGAAAACATATAAAAATAAGTAATTTTTTTCAAAATCTAATTTAAATTAATTCTCCATTATGTTAAATCATCTTTTTCCTAAAGTAAAAAAGATCTTTAAAAAGAATGAAAATTTTAACATCTAAAAAATGTTTTTTCAATTATCCTTCTAGTGTTTTATTTTATTAAAAATAACTTACCAAACATACTAAAAAGTTAAAAAACATCTTACAAAATAATAACACCCAAACACATTTAGTATCCCTTTATCTCGCTAAGCAGTGTCATGCTTATAAAACCTATGTACTAGCTGATATTTCAATGAACTACCAATTGATACATCTTTTATGAAAAAGTATAAGAAATCAACTCCACTATAAGTATAAGTCAACTTGAACAACTTTTTAAAAATTAAGATTTTGAAAAAATAGAATTAGGATATTAAAAACATACTGTATAAAGCCTAACGCCAAAACATGCTCCACGTACTATCCTCACGTAGCCGTATCCACAACGTGAACGCCATCTCCTCAGGTTGTCGTTTCCCAAAGCTCCAGCAACCGTCGCACGCCGTCACCTCATCCACCATTACTGATCACGTCGCGACGCTAGTCCCCTTTAAATCGAAACCTCTTCACTGCGACGCACCGATCTCCACGCAACGTATCCTACGGCGAGATCAAACTGTCAACGTCGTGTTTCAGTTGCCACGAGTCCAATTTGCCACTAATCGCTGCCAAACATCCTAGACGGCATCGCCGTTCTTCTCGCTTCCAATTTCATCGCCGTGACGTGCGACTATGCATGCAAGGTCTCATGAGACCCCATCGAACCTTCAATATGAAAAAGTTTCTTTCTATTTAACTTGAAATCTTTCTTTTATTAAATTTGGAATTTTTTTTGTTACACTTTCTTTGGTAAAACTCGGAATGCTTTCTTTTATTAAACTAAATATGAGATGTTTCTTTTATTAAATTTAAGATGTTTTTATTACACTTGGAATTTTTCTTTTGTAAAATTTAAAATATTTCTACCATTAAATTAGAATGTTTCTTTTGTTAAACTTTAAATGTTTCTTTTTTTTTTAAACTTGGAATATTTTGATGCAAGTCAGCCTTGCACGGTGCACAGAGGGCAAAGGGTAAAACGACTAGTGCGACGGACGATTGAAGACGAGATACCAGTAACGCGATGAGAGATGATGAGATGGGACTTTACGTAGACAAAGCGATTACAAGTTTAAAATCTTATTTTTAAAAATTCAAAATTTTATTTTTAATATTTTGAAATTTTTTTTTCCAATTATTCTTCTAGTGTTTTATTTTATTAAAAATAACTTGCCAAACATACTAAAAAATTATAAAAGGAAAAGTCTAGGGAACCAGCAGTTTTGTTGAATTTTGGCCAGCATGTAACGAGCAGAGAAGGGTGAGCCATTAGATCAAATCTCACACCAATCTCACACCATCAAATCATCATTGATGGCTAGTTGATGGCTAACAATCACAAAAATTGCTGGCCCCCTAGCATTGCTCATTATAAAAACATCTTACAAAATAATAGCACCAAAACACACATTATCTCATTAAGCAATGTCATGCTTACAACACCTATGTACCAGCTGATGTTTCATTGAACTACCAACTGATACACCTAAGTGGTGTTTCTTTTCACATATGAAAGTAGTGTTTTTGCTCCAACCCACCAAATAACAAGTTGAGGCTTCTGTGCAGTTGATAAAGAAAATGTATATATACTACAGCTATCTTAACTCAGGTGGTCCACTCCGTAAAAGTACTGAGTTTTAGCATTTTATATCTAAAATCGGTGCATTTACTGGTGGACCACCAGCAATAACTATAGCAATAACTATGATATACAGAGAAGTAGAGCACCTGAATGGTTGTGATTTTTCTGCTTTAGTTTTTTCTTTTCCTCCCATTTTGGGATCCACAACGGCAGGGGGATTTCAAGATATACAAAGAATGTTGTTATAAACGGGATAGTACGTATCCAATTGAAGATCATCCATGATCTGACGGGTTGCCCACAGATAAGAAGAATGGCCTTCAATGTGGTTTGTGACATCGACCTGCAAATCAAAACACCACCAAATTGTCACTATTCAAACTTTTTAAGCGACTGCGCCGCTTATTTAAGGGATGGAATGACTAAAATGAATCAAGATAATTCAATGGTATATATTTAATAGGAGTTATTGGTGTAAAGTTATGTTAAGATCTATCTATCCAATTATTTGTGTGTACGGAGAGAGTTTATCTAGGTGTAAGAACAGTTGAAGAAAAAACTGCTAGTAAAGAAGGAGACGCAAGTTACATTTTGGATCCCAGGTATATTGACCGGTTGGATTCCAGATAATCCTTTCGTTAGTAGGCTGCATAAAATAAAAATAAAGATATTAGTTTCTGCTACTTGTAAAAAAAATATCATCAAATTCTACACAAACAAAATTATGTCTGTGATAAAAACAATCATTATATTATTTTTAGATATTACCATAATATTATAACAGCGATAGAATTAATGTAATAGAAATACATGTCCAACAGAATTAATGCATACAAAAGCATTCATAGAACTCCATCCTAATATTCCCTGGTTTATTATTATTTCCTTGAAATGAGCATTTTTTAGCATTAATTGTTCAAAGGTTATGTTAATCCCTACAACTTTGTAGAAACTTTATAATACTACATTAGTATTTTAAAGTACCTTGCGCGGAAGGCAACTCCAAGCATCCAGTCATTCCTTGAATAAGCATTTATAAACCTTCCTGCTACCATCTGCAGAAGAGTTTCATAATCTTAGAAAACCTTTTTTTCGTCTCAGAACAAATGAGAAGACTCTACAAGAAGGGAGAAAAAGGTTGAATCCCCCCATGAACCTTTCTAGCAGCTTCCCAGTTCTCATCCTTGATTGGGATTGGTGCTCCAAGAAGAACAACTCTTTCTACTATTTCGGCTGAAAATAAACATAAGGATTGCCTTGTAAGTCAACAAGAAATAATCTTATCCAATAGACAAATGTAAAGAGAAACAAAACACCTATCATATAAATAATTTAACATGGTCAAATACAAAAGATTAAACAGGAAATACCTACCACTGTTTTCTGTCTGGGACAAATACCGAAGACACTTGAAAATAACTCTTGCTCCGAGTGAGTAACCTACAAGTGTCACAGGCCTGAAATCCATAGATTAATAATATTGCATCTTTACAACTTTCTAGGAGCGGGAGTAAAATGATGCATTGAAATTTAGTCTAGTCAAATACCTATTTCCATGTACTCCACTTAATAAGACTTTAGCAAGCAACTTTCCTGCTTTATCTGCTCTGAAAAACAAAATTGACTTGGATAAGGAAAGCAGATTGAAATATAGCAGTGTGCACTAAACAGAGAAGCTGTTCATAGCAAATTATTCATTAGAATGATGGAAGAATCATATCCAAAGCATGAATATACAGAAATGAAAAACAGACACAAAGTTCGCCATTCTTTTGACCAAAGATGTATGCCTTTTAAACTATGTAGTACACAAGATACATGAGTAGAATTTCACTGTCAAAAATTCAGAATGGTATTTATTAGCAAAATAATCCAGACCCCAATCCAACTAGCAAAAAAAAAAGATGTTTTATCCCATGACCACACAGAAGTTATGTTCCAAATAGAAGAGTTAAAAAACAAACCTGTTGATAGCAATTGTCCATTTACTATCTATGAAATCAGTCGCTGCAAGTAACGCGGCAGGCCAAGCCAATGCAGTTAAAAGTGTGCTCAGAACAGTCATCATTGCCCCTCGTTTCATCAACTCCATTGCAAGTCCTAATGCAAATTGAAGAGCATTTTCAGCATATCCAGTGCAACTTAAATACTAATGATTTATTAGTAATAGCACCATAAACCTATTACTTGAAGTAAGCCAATCTTGAATTGCAGTGCTCACGGCAATCAGATTCTTGGACTCCCACTGCAGTGCATATCTAGCTTTGACCAAGGTTGTATTTAAGGTAAATTGTTACGTCAGGATCGTGACTTACAGAAATATTAACATCAAATTTTCTGAAATCAAACTGAATGAAATTTCAATGTAATAAGATAATCCATGCTTGAAAACACTTCCCTCATTCCCTGACAAAGGAAAATATAACAAAGGGCAATATTACCAATAGTACCTCTCTGAGTAGTCATGCTGTCCTTCCCATGGCCTTAAAAAGTCTTCCTTCTCAAAAACAAATCCAGAGACCATGACCTCCACACCTAGCCTCTGGAAGAAGTTCGACAAGAATCTTTTATGAAAAATATATCAAATGCGAAAGTATCCTTGGAAAATACAAGAAAGGTGAGATAAATACACATGCATCCACAGACACACAGATAATAGATCAAGTGAAATAAAAAGTCACATGAAAATGAATATTATTAGCTAGAAAAACTTACACCTTGCTTATGGTTTTCTCCTACAGCTTTGAATTCAAATTCTTCAACACCACCAACTCTCCTAGCCATTTTGCTTCCAGTAAGTCCAGCTCCCGCAGCTGGTAGAACAAATTGTTTCATAAAAAAATTTAATCATGCAAAAATGGAACATCTCTAACTAAATTTTAGAAATAAATGCATGGCTGGAAACATCTTGCTCAACAGATGCTAATTTTGCCACAACAGCAAACAAAAGACTATGACTGCCAAAATATCTTCTAAGTTAACTATTAATAGCCATGCATTGACCATCCAGCCAATTACTTATAAAATTAAAGACAAACTCCTTTGCAAAAGCGGTATATCCTTGTCTGAACAACCAAAAGATAAATGTATGAGTTCTATTGCAACCACACTGGAAGTATCTAAGAAGCAGTTAGCATATGCAAGTCAGTCAACAATTGCAGCAGCCAAAAACAAAATCACCCTCACTAATCATAACGTGTTTATTATTGAGTATTGACACAACACTCTATCAGTTAAAATGTAAATGTAACGCAAAAACCATCATATTAACAGCAATTAAAAACCCCCAACACAAACACAACCATAAGACACAACCATGTTAATAGTGACTTGGAGATCCCAACAATACCTTTAAACTGCAGACCACATTCAAAGAAAGGACAAAAATATCTATACATCACATGAAAACTTCTAGCAAACTAAACATATTTAGGCAATAAAATACCTCCAAATGATGCAGCAACAGCAACAGAACCAGCAACAGTTCCTGCAGCACTAAAAGCTGCAGCAAATCCACTTGCTCCAATTACAGGGATCAGAGTACCCAAAGTTGGGGCCAAAGCACCTAGTCCTGCAGCAATTGCTGGTGCGGCCAACCCTGTAGAATGCTTAAAATAAAAAACAATCATATACACGAGGAAATATTCATCTGGAGTTTCTAAATTCTACAATGCAGTTACAATAGATGTTAGGGTCTCCATACCACCAGTAACAGCCAACAAAGTTCCCCCAGTTACAGCAGCAGCACCAATAATCCCACGACGCTTCCATTTAGCCCACTTGCTTTCATTTAATTGACTTTCTTCTTTTTTGGATTCTTGTTCTTTAATTATAGCCATTGCCGCAGATGAAACCATGGTCTCAATGGACTCCTACAAAATGAATATACATCATTTTTACAATTAGGCTGAACTTGAAAGTGAGTAAGAAATAAGGAGAAAGGTCAACATATAGGCAATGTACAATGAACTTCTGGTCCCTGTCAATTAAAATGAACACTCAGAAACCATAGCACTCATATCCCATGATCCTCGGCTCAAAACAAGTTGTTTCTTATTCACATAATTCTCAATTAAAACTTAAAGGATTCATTGTACATATACAAACCATTTTTGTCCACTTGACATCAAGCCAAGTTGCCAGCAACCGCAAAGCCACACGATGCCGAGCATCATAACCTTTTCTTCTCCGTGTATATCTCTTGTTATCTTCACCTAAATCTGAAAGACAAGCTGAAAGAAGTTCATAGAGAACAGTCACTTTCCTTTGATCACTAAGCATCGTCACCTCTTCAATTGGTTTCTCATCAATTTGGCCATGGACAAACCCCTGGGAATCTTTACAATCAACAGAAGGGGTAGCGTTCTTCTGAGCTTCAAATGGCACATCTATCTTTTCAGAATTAGGATTAACATCGGCAGATGAAAATTTCTCACGACAATGATGCTCATATTCGATAAGCTTTCCCCTTTTAGCCTTGGAAGAGCTTAAATTTTCTTCCATGCCAAGTAGTATACCATCAACAACTTTTGATAAAGCAAGTTCTTGATCTGACCTTTCAGAAGAACCATCATCAGATTCTTCTGCAAGCAATCTCAAGAGCTGTAACATTCACATACATAGTCTATTAGTCATATACTAGAAAAAAAACATAGGAGTGCAAGCAACATCAATAGTTAGTAGAAATGAAAGCAAAAGATTAGAAAGTTGTTATAAAAGGAAAACACTAGAACAGTGGAGTCAGTAAAATGAACTGCAATAAATATCATGTCACATACAGTCCTACAATTTTATTGTGAAATGCTTTCAGTTGTAAGTGTTACTACTTATTTCCAATAAATAACATAACTATCTTTCAGTCGCAATCCCCATCAGGTCTCACAAGATTGACTACTCTACCTTCCTCGGGTTCCTCTTTGGGACACTCAACAAGCATTAATTGGAAGTGTAGCTTGAAAAAGTGATCTCGTCCCCAAACCTCGCCACACTTGAAGTAGAGAACTCTGCAGCTTCACTGCTGCAATTCTTCTTGTGAGAGGTGCTTATGGCCTAGACCAACCACCTTCCTTGTTCTTCCAAATCCGAGTTGGAAGCAGCTCAGACCCAATAGAGTTTGCACCTTTCAAAAGGCCCACCCTTCTCCATCAGTTTGCTCCACCTCCCTTCAATTCCCTATTTCTCTCCTCAAGCAAAAACGGCCTTTCACTATCTCACAATTAACAAAATGCAATGGCTCATAAACCTTTTAAATTGTTCAATATAATTCAGCATGATACTGTAACAACTGGTACCCAAGAAATAGAAAGAAAAAAAATAGAACTAGAAGATCTGAGGTAGGAATGAATGATTGTGAAATCACCCCTTTCTCAATTCTAACTTAATTCCCACCCTCTCATCTTCCTTAACAGAATCAGCCTAGGATCACACACCCACCCACTAACTCAGCCACGGGGCCAATTAGTTACACAAGTGATTCCCTAGTCAGCCAGTCCCCACCATTTGCTCTTTTCCCTCTCCTATTCATCCTACTGTAAATGAAGGGTAAAGGAGGAATTCTCTTAGCTCTTGTTGCTGCCTCAGTAGAATTTTCTGTTTCGCTCCCACTCTTCTCAGGGTATGTAACAGATACCAATTGGTTTGACTTTTAGGAAGCGAAACAGGTCCTTGACCCCTCGAAGTTGAAATAAACGCAGTGCTGGATCTCGAAACAGTTGCCATGAAGGAATGCAACCTGTTTCTCTGGAAACCGGCAAGGTACTTCCCTTCTAATGCCATCAACATAAATTCCATCCACACATCCCCTTCAGTTCCATTAACCAGAAAATAACTTCCGATATTGATGAGCAACCCCAGAGTGTCATCTCCTTCAAAGAGGCGAAGCTCCATCTCCTTACTTATCAAGGAATAATAGAAGGCTTAATTACTCTATCTGTCCTAGTTTCACCAAATTTTCAATTAAGTACTTACAATAGAGTTAGCAATACAAGGGAGCTCCTAAGCGCTGAAACAGCTCAGACTCCTCCAACCTAAATTCGCAAGAATTAGCCAACCTTTTTCTCAGCCTACCAGCTGTATTTACTACTAATTCTGATTTCTATCATTGCCCAAAATGTCCCTAAACTCTATACACTTTAAGCCATTAGGGAATTTATCTCTCAGCCTAAGAGTAACATCAAGGAATATTTCTGATTGATTGAAGAAGTTAATAGACATACTGGTCCCACATGATGTGTAGCCGATGAAGAGCCAGCAGTTTCCTCAAGTCCAGACCATGCAGCAGGATCAATATCCAGAAACCTGTTAGACACATAATGCTAGCATGATTAAACAGAACCCAACAATCTGCAATAACTGGATTTCCAAATAACTCTTAAGTTCATCTATGAGTAACTCAAATTTTGAAACAATAGTTTTTTTTAGAAACATAAATAATCAAATAAATAAATCATCACCTTAGTCCCTGAGAATGTAAAAGTCTACCATAATTAGAAAACTCACTCTTAAATACTCAAATATATTTGTTTTGGGGAAGGAACAAAATCAAAATTTGTATGGCAATGTACCATATATGCAACTGCTTAAAGAATTTAGCTAATGTGTCATTGTCGCACATTTTACAATAGATTTCTAGATTAAGTAATTTCCCTCTCTTATAATGATAAACTGGGAAGCTACACTGGTACTATTTTCTCCAATTCTTTTTTCTTTTTTCCTTTTTTTCCCTTCCCTTATATCAATATCCTCTTGTCCACCAATCTTCAAACCCATACAATATTAGACTATTAGATGGGACCATAAACAAAAGAATAATTTGAATTGCAAAGTTGTAATTAGTGAGCCCTTTGACTTGCCAATGACTCCCTAGTCAAGTAAAGCTAAGTAGGGGAGAGGTCTTGAACTTTCTATCTCTTCCCCTTTGTTGAGCATTCTTTCTTTTTAGAGCTAATACCCAATCCGGTCCTTGTCCATTACCACGCCATCCTTAACCAAAAAACGGTTCAACATGAACGCGACCTCTCCATTAAAAAGTTCATCAATAACAGAAATTGAATTCAGCAGTTCAATTAAGCGAATAAAATGATCAAATAAAACCAGTACTATTATTGATGTTACAAAAAGTTCGATTATAACCAGCGCTTACAATTCCAATGCTAAAAATGAGCGTTTACTCTTCTATTTTATAAAAATGCACTGCAAAAAAAAAAAAGGAGAAAATAATATCACAGTAATATTAATACGTACTTGAAAACGGGTCGGAGCAAAGCCGAGTTTTCGTGGACCCAAAGATCCGGGTCATCGGAAACTGAGTCGGCGCTGGAGCTACTACTGGTACGTTGTTCTCTGGAGAGGGAATCGTCGGAAGCAGCGGGTAAGGGCAAAATTTGGGTCTGGTGGATCTGCCCCTCGTGAAGGGCAAGCCCGAAAAGGGATGCGGCGGCGTACCTCTGAGTCGGTGACAGAATGGACGTCGTCTTCGCCGTCGTCTCCGGCGGCGATGCCATGAAAAGACGAGTGAATGTCCGTTGGTTCGTCCTTTCCTTGTTGTGTAAGGTTATGGGGATTCCTGTTCTTGTTTTGGTGAAATGAGGATTCTGATTGATTTGTGTGTTTGAAAAGGTGAAATGAAAGTGAGAGGCAGAAATGTTTATAGTATTGTTTTGCTGTCGCCACCGCACGCCCGCGGAGGAGCTTGACGAGACACACTGGGTTTAACTTTAAATAATAAACCCCAAAATAGTTGTTATCGAATTTTATATTTATTAACAAATTAGTTTTATTTTATTTTTTTTATTTAAATAAAAAATTATTTTTTAAATTTAAATGATAATAGAAGTTATTATACTTTTACGAAGGTGAACATTTTCGTGTAATTGTCTACTAATGGATGGAGAGATATTAGATAATAATTTAATTAAATATATTAAATTATTTAATAATTTTTAATTAATAATTTTATATAAATATAATTATAAGTGAATTTTTACTTTTTTTATAAATTATATCTCAAAGTTTGCATTAGGATTACAAATATTTATCAAGATATCTTAACTTTTTATATTGCAACCTATATTTTATAGTGGCTGACTTGTGAAAAGGGGTGTCTTGGGAGGTTGATAGTCTTACCACACCTATTTTTCATGAGATTAAGCAGTTTATTTGTGGTCTGAGATATCCTAATTCGACTGAGTTGGAGTCACAGTGAAAATGGTGGCCTGCAGCAACAACAAAGTATAGTGCAAAGAAAGGTTATATATGGTTATTAGAGAAAAGATTAAATTGGAATGCTAATAATAACTAGAACTGGTTGTGGAATACAAACATTTTGGAGAAGTTCAAATTTACTATGTGGTTCGATTCAAGCAGCAATTAGCTTCTTCAGATATATGTAAGAGATGTAACAAGGCACAGGAGACAATGGAGCATTGCCTTAGAGACTGTGAACGATCAAAGACAATTTGGCATATGTTGGATCCTAATATCCTGGACTCGACGACTGGTACTGCTCTTGAAGAATAGTTTCAGAAGGTCTTGGCTAACAATGAGACGTCCTTTGGTGCAGGGCTTTGGTAGGTATAGAGACATAGGTGCTATGACATATTCAATATTGACAATCTTTGGACAGACCACAAAGTTGTTGTCTTGACCAGAGTTACCGCCAAGGACTTACATGTTTACAGGAATCGAAACAATGCTTTTACGTCTCTCCGAAATTGCCTGTGTTGGGAACCACCGGTAGGCAACAATTTTAAAGTTAATTGTGATGCAAGCTTGTATATGGATTCAAATTTAGCGGGATTTGGGTGTCTTATTAGAGATTCTAAGGGAGATTGGATATCGGGCTGTTCTGGAAGCATTCTCCCTGGTCTATCATCAGATGTGAATTATTTGCTGCTTAGAGGGGGCTGATTTTAGCTTGGGATTGTGGTTTGAGGGATATTATATGGAAACGGATTGCCTTGATATTCTGCTCATCATGCATGAGCTTACAAGTGGGTATTCATCTGAAGTAACAGATTTGGTTCACAAGATTCAGGAGCTTTTATCTCATCCTTGGCTTGTTCACGTCGAGTGGGTGTCCTGAGAAGCAAATAGAGCTGCGGATTGGATGGCTAGATATGATGTCAAGAGTAACTCTAATCACATTATTTGGTCTGAGCCTTGTGTTGATCTCCAACAAATCATCCGCTCGGATATATAATAGTGTTGGCTTTGTTTCTTTCCATATTTAGATACCAAAAAAAATATTGCAGCCTATCAAATAACACCTATAGCTCAACTACAACTTATTTTGTGATCGATCCCACTAGCGCTAATTTAGGACTAATTGAACCTAAGAAATATCCTAGAGCTTGTTGTTAGACGAAGTAAGCTGTTAGAAAATTATTAATTTTTTAATCTATTTATAGATAATATATATTAATTTTAATTATAAACTAAATTATTTTATATTAAATAATTTATATAATAATAATTTTATTTATTGTCATTAATGTTAAATGTAATAAGTTATTATTACTTTCGATTTGGAATTAAATAAAAATAAAATCAAAGATATTGTTTTATTTGAACTTTAGCATTTAATATGTGTCACACTCAAATATAAATAATAACTTTAGTGTTTTGGTCTCCAACACATCAAAGTCGCTTCTGTAACTCTTTTTTCATAAGAGCAGTTGCAATTCAACCCTATCAAAAATACAGAAGGTTTTAGTTGAGAAGAACTGAAATAGCTCTTCAATCATTTTTATAAGTATAGGTACGTGTTCATTCCTTGGCCCAAATTGATAAAAGTCAGGCTCAATAAGGATAAAGGTCCAACCCAAAAATGGGGTCTCCAACCCATACTTGACCTCTTTGAAGAAGTCGGACATCGCAAAGAAACCAGCTTTACTTAAAGAAAAACTATAAAGAACCATAATAACCTAAATACAACCAAAATAAATATAAAATCAAAGGATACTAAAGATTGGGTTGCCTCCCAACAAGCGTTTCTTTGACGTCATTAACTTGATGGTTGATTATTGTTATGGTGGAGGTTGGTCATAATGCTTCAACTCCTCACCTTTCACTGTGAATTGTCTCCCTGTGTCCTCATGGATTAGCTCAACATGCTCAAGAGAGAGGATCATGTTCACTATATGAGGCAACACTGGATTACGAATTAACACCACTTTCATCCCAGGTGAGAAATCGTTATCTTCTTGTTTCTCCATCCCTTGAGCACTTTTTTCTTGGGAACTTCCTCCTTAGTGGATGACACACACCCAACACCAAACTTAGGTTTGATGTCAAGAAAAATTTTATTGATTTTCATTAAAGGAGACTTGAGCTGCAAACTTGATTAACTCCCTTCAATTTATCCATGAATTTTTTGAATTCCAGTACAGTAGTGCACCTAGCACACTCTCAGACAACCTCTCTGATGTATAAGTCTTTGAACCAGTTGATGAAATTTTTTCAAATGTGTATCACACAATTGCGTAGTTTTATATGTGGCATGACCTTTCTTAGAGCAAGCAATAAACCCTACATTGAAGAGGAGTAGGAAAAAATTTCAGCCAACCACTCACAAAGCAATCAGAATATGAAGCAAAATTATCATGTGTAAAGTAAACATAATATATGCAAGATTAAACTATATCTTCTATTGGTCCGACATAAAGTTCCAACCATGAAAAACCGGCACCAGAAAATTACCTCCACGATGAAAAATCAGTACTACAAAAACATCAACTATCTGAAATTAATCCATAAATAACTATGTGTAAGTTCAACCAACTATACACACAACAGATAACATAGTCACATTTCAAACAATAACGACTCTCCAAAACAGAAACACAAATTTATAAATCAAACACCTTTGTCCTAAACAACCCTTCTTCAAATTCCATACACAATATTTTAAAAGTAATTTTTACACATCAATATACTATTTTTACTAACACTATCAACATGCATACATAATACCTTTAAAATTAGTTCACATATGCATAATCAACTATAAGCACAATGCAACCTTTTTCATCCTTTCTGACACCGATTTCACACTGCAACGATTGCTTTTTTGTGTAGTATAATTTTTGGAAGGAGAAACAAAATGAAAAAAGTTTGATTGTTTGTTTTTATTTTCAGTAATTCTCTGAATGTGACATAAGTGTTATAGATATTACATAAAAAAATTATAATGTGTATGAAATACTTTTAGTAAAATAGCGTTGTTTTAAAGTGGAAGGATGGATATGTTCTATTTAAAAAAAATTTATACCACATATATTTTTGTAACCGTGAAATTAGTACAACAAAAATTACGTTAAATTTTTTTTGTCAAATTCAACGAAATCATTTTAATGAAAAAATATATTTATTCAAATTTTGAAGGGGTTTAGAATGTAAATATATTTTTCAATTATTAGAAACAAAAATATTTGCGAAAAAAAAAAACTTTTCTCTTATTATATTATAGAGACACTGAGGCCTGCTTCACATGTAGATTTAGTTCTTATTCAGTAGAATAGAAAACACCGATCAATTGAGTTATTTATCGTCATGAGGACCCGAAATGCCGATTCCTCTTCCAAATCCACAACCCCAAAGAAGGCACCGCCGGCTAGAAAAGCCGCCGCAAAATCCGCCGGAGAATCCCCTGCAGCAAAGCGCAATTCCACCGTCAAAACGAGGCAGATCAAGAAGAAGGAGGCCTCTTCCGCTTCCAACTCGATTCCCGATCCCAATCCCGGTAACTGTTTTTCCTATTCGTAACTTCCCTCTCCGTTTCCGAGTTCTAAATGAGGGTTTGACAGAACGGATTTCATGTTTAATTCTTTAAACTTAATGTTATTAATAATGTTATTTCATCCTGCTGCTTGATTCCTTTCATGATAATCTCGGAATCATTTTTCGTATCATGATTGTGTCGTAAATTTCATTTTGTTTTGGATTTTCTCTTCTTGTTTTTACTCTGGGTACTTTTTAGCTAATTATCGTTATGCAAATTCAACTTTTGCTTCTTTTTTTTTTTAATTTTGTTCATGGTGGTTGTATTTTCCATGAGTTGATAGCCGAGAATCCTTGGATGACAATTCAGTCAAACATATCAAATTATCTAGTTTTGCATGTGACTTTTCACCATTTTGTTTCTATTTTTTGTTGATGGTTTGTTAGATGAGCCGAATTCAGATGAGGTTGTTACCACTACACCGTATTCAAAGAGGAAGCCAGGGAGACCAAGAACTAAAGCAGTTGCCACACCTAAGCTGGAGGAAGAACTGAAGGCAGTGGCTGATGAAACTCTAGTTGTGGATAACTCTGGGGATGTGGAGGAAGCGGAAAAGCCTCAAAATGTTGAAGTTGTCGATGCTGATAATATCGATCATGAGAAAGAGGAGCACCAGGAACAAGTTGTTGAATGTGTTGGACAATCTGAAGAGAAGGAACAAAAGTCTATGGAAGTGGATGAAACTGTGAAGGGAAACAATGCAGTGGAGGCTGAAGCGACTGCTTCTCAGGATGCCACTATGTCTTCCAAACAACCTGAGCGAACTCTTGTGGACCTAAATATATCGGTGAATGAAGATGATTCTATGTGTCAAAAGGAGGGAGAGAAAGAAGATGAAGAGTTGAATGAAAGGGACGGTCGGGAAGAGTTGAAGGATCAGGAACAAGAGAAAGGAGATGTAGAGTTGAAAGAACAAGAGGGAGAGAAAGGAGGGGAGGAGCTGAAGGAACAGGAGGCAGTGAATGTAAAGGAAGAACTGAAAGAAGAGGATGGAGATAAAGGAAAGGAAGAAGTCAAAGATGAGGAAGGAGAAACAGCAAAGGAAGAAACAAAGGAAGAGGAAACAAACATTACTGGACACAAAGGATGTTCTAATACTGATAGTGCAGTAATGAAAGACCAGTCGAAGGAAGATTTTAATACTAGAATAGTTGGTGATGAAGTGACAGAGAGCAGTGAAAGGCTGGATTTTGAAGAACATGGTGGGGAGGATATTGAGGAAGATCCTGAGGAAGGTCCATGGGAACCTCCTGAAGAAAATGAGGCGCTCCAAGAGGAGCATAGGGAATTGGAGGCCATTGCAAACCAGCGAAAGAGTAACAAAGAACATGAGATATTTGTTGGAGGGCTTGACCGTGATGCTACAGAGGAAGATCTGAGAAAAGTTTTTAAGAGGATTGGGGAGGTAGTTGATGTCAGGTTGCATAAGAATTCATCAACAAATAAAAATAAGGGCTATGCATTTGTGAGGTTTGCTAATAAGGAACATGCTAAGAGAGCATTGTCAGAAATGAAGAACCCAGTTGTATGTTTCTCTTCTTATGTGTTATTAATCTAGTGTTGCGCTTTCTTTTCTTTCTATTGTGCTGTTCATCAACCGCAACATTTACAGATACGTGGTAAAAGATGTGGGACTGCACCCAGTGAGGATAACAACACATTATTCTTGGGAAATATTTGCAATACGTGGACGAAAGAAGCTGTAAGTTTGTTGCAGTTTTCTCTTTTGTAAATAGCTAATGTTTACCCTCACTGCCTTGTTTACTCATTCTGTTAATATCCCGGAGGCAGATTAAACAGAAGTTGAAGGATTATGGTATTGATGGGGTTGAAAACATTACACTTGTGCTAGATGCTAAATGTGAAGGATTGAGCCGTGGCTTTGCATTCCTTGAGTTTTCTAGTCATGGTGATGCAATGCTTGCGTACAAGAGGCTTCAAAAGCCTGACGCGATCTTTGGGCATCCTGAGAGAAGTGCCAAGGTAGCCTTTGCTGAGCCTATGCGTGAACCAGACCCAGAGATAATGGCACAGGTTAAATCTGTGTTTATTAATGGTCTTCCTCCTCACTGGGAAGAAGATCACATCAGGGAGATGCTTAAATCTTATGGTGAAATTGTAAGAATTGTACTGGCAAGGAATATATCTACAGCCAAGAGGAAGGATTATGGATTTGTTGATTTCTCAACACATGAAGCTGCTGTTGCATGTGTTGAAGCTGTAAATAAGTCTGAATTGGGTGATGGGGCATCAAAGGTATCATTTAATTTGTTTACTTGACCATATTTGTTGCACTTTATAGAATTAATTTATTATGTCCCTTGTTTTCCCTTTCCTCTATCATATTTTAAAGAACTTTGAGAAGTATGGGATTGAGAAGAAACCTATATTTTCCTAATTGCATTACTTTTAAATTGAGAGAGTTTAGAAGAAAATGCCCTTTGATTGAGCTACATCCTTCCCACTTCCCATTTCTCTATTTTTTCTTTTTCTCCCTTTTATTTAAGGTGAATGGGAAAAGAAAGGAGGACCAAGCAGCAGAGGTATAAAAAGGAATCAGTGGAATCAGAAAAGAGTTTGGCCTTGAGATTGGGCCCACTATTTCATATGTAACTTCTGAATTGTCTTTTGGTGAGTGGCGAGAATGAGACTCAGGGATGATACAAGGAGAATATTTGGTGGAGAGTGGGTACTGTGAGATAGTCTAGACTTGGATTCGGAATTTTCGGATATATGAGGCACTCAATCTAAATTCGTATTTCATAGACAATCCGGATATATTGGATCTGTTCGCATTTCGTTTTTATTTATTTTCAAGATTTTGCAACGGAAAAAAAAAAAGTGAAAATAGTGGAGACAGTCAATTTCTTGTTTCTCTTTTATTTTATATTTTCATTTTTCACTATTTCCTTTACACAATCCTAAAAATGGGAAATATAGGGGGGAAAAATAGGAATCAAAGAGACTCCCACTTTTATTAATTTCTGTATTCACGTGAATGATTTGTCTAATTCAAGTTTTCACTTGAAAAGATCTAGTGTGATCACTTGTCACACAATCTCTTGTATAACATGTTCTGGTCATTTGACTTTGACAACTGAAAGCATTAAATTGAGAGAATTCCTTTTCATTCCTTTTCATTTTCCTGAAACCAGAGACTATTATAATATTGATACCATCCGGGAATCTGAGAATTCAAAGATCTTTTTAATTTAGTTCTGATGGCACCTATTTTATTTGCTTTTAAAATCCTGGACTTGATTTGTTTGTTAATTGTTCTTTTTATTCAATGTGCTTTTTAGATAAAAGTGAGAGCTAGGCTATCAAATCCGGTGCCTAAAACACAAGCTGTAAAAGGTGGCATTTGTGGTGGGTTCCGAATAGGTCATGGAAGGAGTGGAGCCTTTGCAAGATCTGGTAAGAGAATTATTTTATTTCAATTAAATTTGTTCTTTGTTTACCAGACATCATTTTGCATATCTAATTAGATTTTCAACAGGAAGGGGTTATGGACGGGGAAGGCAGCCCTTCAACAGCTGGGGAAATATTAACAGGGGTAGGGGTGTCTATCATGGTGGACCCAGGCAAATAGGGAGAATGGATTTCCGGGATGACCTTGACTTTAATATGTATCCAGATTACCATCATAGGCAATTTGGTCCTGAAGGTCATTTGTTTAGATTCTAGTTAAATTCTTTGTGAAGCTACTTTTGCCATATTATTGTTTGTATGAAGTGTTATTATTTTTGTTTTTTAAAAAGAAATTGGTGAAAAAACGGAAGCTATATTAAATTTTTACTATATTATAGCAGGAGCTATGAGGGGTGGACATTACCCAAGTAACAGAGGTGCTGCATTTGCTGGTCCTGGTCCACCTAGACCTTATCATGATAGAGCATGGGGTAACATCCCTGCAGAAGGCCCGAGTGAGCCTTTTCCTTTAAGGAGGCCATATTCCCCAGGCGGACAGTTCAACAGGCCATTTTCACCGGGTGGACAGTTCAACAGGCCATTTATGGGAAGGCATTTTGATGATCCGTATTTTTATGATGACAATGTGCATGGGATGAAACGCCCATTTTATATGACTGTAAAGATTCTTTTACTATAAACTTTTCTTTTGTTTGTATTTCCATGCATAGTTTGTTTTTTACTTGTCATACAATTTGAAAATACTAATTAATTTGAAATTGTACCTCCTGTTGTGTTAGGACCCTGAACCTGATTATATGGGAGCTAATAGACTTCGCCCACGATTGGATTATGCAGATCCATCTTTATTTCACGAAAACCGTCACAATGGTCTAAACTTTCTTTCTCCTGCTCCTACATACTCGTTATTGTGTTTATTGGCTTGATTTCAATTTTTGATATACAGATTCTTATGGAGCTGGCAGCAGACAGTACCCTCCTGATTATTATGGTTCTGATGTATGTGAACATTCTTCATCGTATTTTATTCTATATAGAATTTAATCACAATATTAGTGATGCATTATGATATTCATGTTGCAGTATGGTAGAGGGCCATATTCGTCTTTTTATGGAGGTGATAGCTCACATGGGCATGGATACTACTATTAATATGAAGAACCATTGGTAAGTATTAGTTTCTAGAATTTATTAAAACTTGACACAGTGAATCCTCTTTGCTAATAATATTTTGTGGAAATTTAATAATGTTTAGGTGGATCTTGATTGTGAGATGGACATCTTCAACTCTGAGGATGCAGCTTGAGCATACAATTTTGAAGTTGCATATTTATTTAATTCTGCTTTTATTAATTGGTTCCCTTTATATCTATCTATATATCTATATATGTATATATATTGTTACCTGATAGGTGGCATAGACTAAGTGATTTAACGTGTCTGGGGTAGGTTAAATCTCAAATCTTGGAATAAGGATTGGTATGGTTGTGTGGACTGGACTAGATATCCATAGTTTACAAAGGTATGATGACATTGAGGATGCATTTGAGGATTCCTTGTTGAGTGACCAACATATTATGATTCATCAAGTTGATTGTAACACAAAATATTCCTTATAGGAGTATGGGATACAAAATATTTCAGGTGATGGATTTATCATTTTATAAATGGTTAGATGGCTTTGATATTTGGATATGCTTATGGAGGCTCTTGTGATCCTAATAAAGGTTGTAGAGTGTTAAATTTCCTTTCTCAATTTCATGATAAGGTGCCATATTATTAAATCTAGATTCACCCCTACCTTTGGATTTCTTTTGATCGAGGGGGTCCGTCAAACTATAAGTTGATATACATAGTAAGCAGCCTTTAGATGGAAATGCCATTTATTGAAATATGTGCAAGATTAGACTATGGACTATGTATTAACAGGTTGACCTTCATTTGAATGATGATATTCATGGATGATATTATGGAGAAAACAGTTTATTTGTTTGGTTCCTTATAATATTAAAGTCATTGCTAAGTTGAGTGTCCTTGAGGGGTGGTCTTCAAGCTTTTGAATTTTTTTTTCCTTGGTCTGTAGAATTGACACCGGATGAAAATAAATCATCGCTGATTCAGTAAAGGTTATTGAGGTTGCTTCTTTCTGGAGTTTTATAGAATCTCTTTTTTGTAGTGGATAAGTGGTAAGTGGTGAAAGGAGAACACTATCTGAACTAGTATGGACCCTTCTTTGATCAGAGAGAATTTAATGATTTGGCTGTAAAATCCTCAATGGATTGCGTAGTATCATTAGTTCATTGGTAGGATTTGATTAAAGAGTGCAATGGTAAACCAGAGCTCCCGAATGTGTAATATGTTATAGCACCTTAAAATTTTCATTAGGTGCGGATACGATAGCATCTTGATCTGGGTTTAGGGTTTAGAATTTATGATTTTTTTTTTTTTGGGGCTTTTGTGGAATAAATTAGGCTATATACATTAGTGATGGCAGTAGGCAACTTTGTTTTATTATTGTATTTTAACCTACGTGTGTATATTTTGAATTCCTTGGTGTCAAATTGATGACTTCTGCATTCTTCACTGCTGTGTTTTCTTCGCTTTCCCTGGGATTCCTTTGCATCCAGGAAAATGGGTTTGTCTCATCACCTTATGCATTGATGGTATAGGGTATTAATAAAATTTTCTGTTTTATATATTTGTTTATTATTTATTGTGTTTCATGATAGTAGGGTAGCGTTTTAAGTTTTCTTGGGGTGTAGAATATGCATTGAGGATGCAAAACTCATTTGGTTTGTTTGTTTGTTTTTTTTTTATTTCAATTTTTTGTTGGATATTATGAAGGGAAAAAAAATAAACTAAAATTTTATTTTTCTGTTTTTACTTTATATTTTTTATTCACAAAATTAAAAAAAATACTTAAAATAAAAACAAAAAAAAAATGCAAATCAAACGCATTTGCAATCTCTCCAACCTGCATTTATGCTACATTGATTTACTGGTAATATAACTATTATGTTTTGTTTGGACTGATGTTTTGAAATATATTAATTTCTTATGTTTTGAACAATTTCTTTTATTTGTAAAATGGTGATTTTTATTTAGATGTTAAACATAAAAAGTTTGATGATAATTAATTCATTAAAATATTTTAAAATGTATATTTTTCAAGGTAATGTGTTGCTAGCTTAAAATAAAAGGATTCTTTTAATGAATTTTGTTTCCCTAAAAAAGAGTTATATCCAAATCCTTTAATAATTTTATAAGAGTATATTTTCTCAACCAAAAAATAAAAAATCAATTTAGACGTAAACTGCAATATAATAGTAGACTACAATTGAATAAACCATTAAAAAATATTTCGAAAGCTTTGTATTTGTTTCTCTAGACTGCGCAGCGCCATAAAGATATGGCAAAATATTTGATGGAGCTATCAATGGACTGTCAAGAATAATTTAAGTTGTCTCAAATAATATTTTCGTATTTCTGATTTTGTTACCATCTCTGCTTGTTAAACTTACAAATTTTCTCCAAATTAATCATTAAATCAGTTTAATGACTTTAATCTCCCCCGAAGTAATCACAATCCCAGACTGATCCTTGCGAGTGATTCCCTGTGCTTCCTCCGTTGTTGCTTTCTCCTCTCTCTGCACCTCAACCATGAAGATCCGAAGGTGTGACGCTGTCATGAGCCCGTTCTCAGAGCACTGCTCGAACAGGTAACAAGTTCCTTACCTCCGGCAGCGTCTCAAAAACTTGAAGCAACCCCAGCAATAGAAGCAAACTTCTCTTCAGTTCTCTCTCTCTCTCTCTCTCCACTGAGTTTTAGTTTCAGTTTTATTTATGGATTATATTGTGACATAATAATAAGCGGGTGTTTTTCGTGTGTGAGCTTTGTATTTCAGTGTTTGAGGATAAGTGCGTGATTATACCTTGTTTTTGAAGTAATGGAGACATAGAAGAGAAGAGGATAAACCGTCTGAGAGTGATTATTAAACTGCTCTGATGATTAATCTGAGAAAAAATGGTAAATTTATTAAGTAGAAATGGTGCCAAAATCAGAAATAAAACAAAATTATAGTTTGAGATAGAATTTTTGTTATTTTTAACAGCTAGAACAGCTCCATCAATGGAGCTGTCCATGAAGCTCCATAGAATAGTTTGTCTAAGGATAAGGCAGTAGGATTACACTTTGTGAGTTGTAATGGGAGGTCGTTTATAATTTTATTGAGTAAAAGTGTCATTTTGTCCTTAAGGTTTAGGTAAGTCTTAAAGTTGAGTAAAAATCTTGAATTCATAATGGTGAAGTAATTAATTTTGTTGAATTTCACTTTTATTTTAGTTGATTTTGTATTATTTTAAGAGTATTGTATCATTTTTTTTCTAATATTTTTGTCTTGTTTAAATCTCTAACATTTTAAAATTGTATTAATGTTGTCCTATCGTCAACTTTGTTAACATATTACTAATGACAGACTAATATTGAGATAATTTTAAAACGTTAAAAATTTAAATAAGATAATTTAAATGTTAGAATAATTTTGAGACTTACTCCAAAATATTAAAAATAGAATGATATTTTACTCTAATTTTATTGTATGTGTATTGACTATTGAGAGGAAGAGAGAGCTTTATTATTTTTTTTTTTAACAAAGAATTTTATTATTTAAAATGTATATTTTCTTTCGACTCATTTTTACTTTATATGTTGCAATACTGAAATATAAATTTAGCATATGATTATATTTTCTTCTCGTTATCTTTCAACAGAACTAGTCATTAGGCAACAAAAGCTAAATTACTTACGTCAATTATTTTAATTCTAATACTAATCCACTATTCGTCAATTAGCATATCAATTAAGGTACGAGTTGCCCACAATTTCTTATAACAAAAATGTTATGTGTAAATAAAAAATTAATCATAAAATTAGTCATTATGTATTTGTGTATAAATATATATTATTTAATTTATTTTTAATGTATATTTATTTGTTTCATTGTGAAAAGATTTATTTTGTTTAACTTAATATAAAATAATTATATTGTTAAATTTGATCAAATATGAAAATTAAAAATAAATAAATCAACTCAATAAAAAATAATAAATAGTAATAATTAACATAATAATACTTTTATTTTCTAAAAAAATAAATATTTATATTTATATACATAAAAGGAAAACATATCTCCTAAAAAAAATTAGGCAAGGCCATCCTATTAAGTTAGTGATTGGCATCAAGATTGCTCAACTTTGCAAAATATAGCTGATGAAAGTTACTTGGATCAACAAAAGTGAACTAGTATTTGGGTAAGGTGGAAACTCAGGTGCAGCCGACTTCACGTGAAGTTAATAACTAAAAATGGTTAGATGATTTGACTAAATTTTTACCTAACGGCTCAACTATCAACTTCACGTGAAGTCGACTGCACATAAGTTTTCACTTTCGGATAAAGTTCATCCCTATTAATATCCTTAATTCGCGAAACTTCACAAAATACGTTTTTTCATTGTGGCAGTCCAAGCAAAAGATTTCTTAGGTTTGCGTCTGGGGGCGAAGTTGAGACCAAACATCTCCTTGTAAGCTTGATCTGGCTCCACTGTTCCAACCAACCTTGTAACAATGGCGGCACTCTCTCTAACACGATCCATGTCTTCTGTGTCCGACCATAATAGGTTCGCCAATTGCAACCTCCTATGCTTTGAATGCCTATCAATACGCCATTCCACATACAGCTTGTTTCTCTCAGATTTTGGTAGCTTCTTGTGCATCTTCTTGCTCAACATTTGTCTCTCTTTCTTAAGATATTTTGCGCTATTTGCAAACGAAAACACATCACGTCATCAATCTTATCTTACAAAGTCATGAATCTAAAGGTATCAATTTAGTACTCCAAATGATTATGGATGAGTTTAGCTTGCCTTTTAGAAAATGTAAAGCTAATTTTTTTTTTAAAATAGAAAATACATATGGTGTTTAATTCATTTTAAATGTGTATTTTGTATTTCAATATGTAATCTATACAGATAGTTGATATAGTGACTAATTTTTTATATACATCTAATATAGTTGTATTGATAAACAAAAATATTAAGTGTGCATTAAAATCAGCCACTAACAAATTTGTGTATAGATACATGTATAATTTAATTTATTTAATATATATTTTGTATATTAATGGATATTTTACATTAGTGACTAATTTTAGTGGTTAATTTTAATATAATCCTATTATGATATAAAACATATATGCATGCATACTTACCTTGAATAAGAGGAAAATATACTTGTATAGAATATATATTGAAATACAAAATACACATTTAAAATATATTTGTATATAAATGCGTGTGGTATTTAATTTATTTTAAATGTGTATTTTGTATTTTAATATGTAATCTATACAAATAATTGATATAATGACTAATTTTTTTATATATATCTAACATTGTTGTACTGATAAACAAAAATATTAAGTATACATCAAAATCAGCCACTAATAAATTTATATATAAATATATGTATAGTTTAATTTATTTAATATGTATTTTGTATATTAATGAATATTCTACATTAATAACCAATTTTAGTGGTTAATTTAATGTGTCATGATTGCTTAATAAATCATATATACATGCATACTTACCTTGAATCAGGGGAAAACGTTTGTTTTAGATAAGACAACCTTCTAAGCTCTACCTCCATATAGATAGAATCTAATGGATCCCCTTTGAAGAGAAGGAAGAAGTAACTCCTATGAACTAATGAAACATTACATACATTCCAGAGTTCAACAATCTCTCTTTGTAGCCTCTTAAATTCTGAAGGCCAGTTTGAATTTTTTTCATCTTCAGATTGCTTTGAGCCCAAGGCAACATCTTTGGATTCCTGTATGCAAATAAAACAAGTTAAAGAATGGTCTTTTTGTTAAGAGAGGTGTATATAATGTATATTTATACACTTAATTATATATCTTTTTTTTTGTATATATAATTGTTTTGTAATGTAATATTAGCAATTAAATCATCTTTATCTAGCAGTCTCAAAAGGAAGTATAAATTGGAAGTTCTAAGTTGAAAACTATCAAAGATGAAACAATTAAAGGTAGCGAAAACAAGAGACTGTTAAAGTTGTCAAATTTGACAAATCAGACTTAATTTGGATAAAATTACCATGATAACTCATGTTTTCTCAGATACAACTACTGCAAGTTGCATTGCTTCATCACCAAGTCATGTTTAAATTAATATTTTATTCACAAAGTGTTGCCTATGTAGTAAAGGCATGTATATGTGTCTGTAATGTGGTAGCTTCCATGAATGAAAATGCTTATGATGAAAAGCTTCTTGTCTTTTTTTATTTTTTTGTGAGTGCTAGTGAATTTGAGGGAAAAATATGATAGTGTCATTTATGTGAGTAATCTTAGATCAATTAATTGTGGGTGTTAATAACTTAAGTGCAGTTTGCAATGATAGTTGTTTAAATAATATTATTAATTTTTTAATATATGCATAACACTTACATCTTTAGAAAAAACACAAATTCGCCAAATAAATCTTTAGAGATTTACTAATATTTATATATTTTTTTCTCTATATCAGTAGAACTGCATAACAAATCTAAATTTTTAGTAGTACGAAGAAAATTTCATGTTCTAAACTATTTAATCTGTGATGTTAATGGTTTCACGAACGAAAAAAAGAGAAAAAGAGTGAAAGTTGAGAAAAAGAAAGAAAAATTGGTTCTTCTCATACTTAATAATTTCCAATAAATAAAAAACAAAAAGTAAAAAACTTGATATACTTGTTATGTATTTCTATTATAATTAATTATCATCAATGGAAATAAGACCAATATTAAGCTAGATAGTTATAAGAATGGAGAAGCATACCTGTAGATTATTATTAGAACTTCCAAGATCTATCTTTTCCTTTAGTTCTGAAACTAAAGAACCATTGGCATCAATGTCCTTAAAAGTAACCCTTCTCACATGTTCTGGAGTAGTAATGGAAGCACTTTCCGGTGGATTCCCATCGCAAAAAGGCGAAGCTCGTTCGGCATCAGCATCATAGTTCAGTGTATGCGACCTACTTGGGAATCCCACAGGTCTCTCTTTTCCCATTCCCACCACCATTGGAGTTCCATATCGAGCTATATCTTCCTCGTCGAACCAATCCGGAGAAGGATCCCTCATAATGCTTGCTTTACAACTTGTGCTTCTCGTCATTTTCGCATACCCTGGCCTCGGTGATGGAGATAACTTGTTCCGCAAGGGAAGAGGAATAAAATCTTTCTTTTTCTTTAATTCAAAATATGCATTATTCTCCTCGTGTGTAAAGTCAACTCCTTCAGTCAACTTTTTCCCTCCCAATCTAATTGTATTTGCCTCGGGAGACGAGGCACTAGAGTCTGAGATTGTGCCTTCAGAGTCAATAATGCATTTTGTTTTTTGCTTAGTGTTGTTTTGATTTGAATCAACATGATGATCAGGAGTTAAAATTGGTAATATCAAGGGAGAAATTCTGAGGGGAAGATGCTTTTCCAAGTCGGGGAGTTGGAAAAAGTTGTCATCAGAACTGAAACTATTTCCGTCTGAATACAAAGAATTTTCAAAATATTTTATCTTATTAAAACTGTTCAAACTAAATAGATTTGGTCCGTCTTGTTGGTTTTCGAAGTCCCACGACCTTCCCACGCGCGATCTGGGATACCGAATATCCGAGCCCTCCTGCAGGTTTTTGATGAATAATTAGAGTTAAATATGAATAAGAAAAAAAATTTATATTTCTATGTTTTCTTAATTTTTATCGAATCACTTTAATACCAAGAGTCCAAGAGTAAAAAGTGTAGTGTAGGCATAAAATAGTAGACACTGTTTTTAGTAAGGTGAAAATTGCATGTAATTGTCTTTATACGAAGTTTTTAGTTAGAAATTAGGTGGAAACTCAGATGCAGTCGATTTCACGTGAAGTTGATAGTTGAGAGCAGTTAGATGAAAATTTAGTCAAATTATCTAACGACTCTCAGTTATCAACTTCATGTAAAGTCGACTGCACCTGAGTTTTCACATAGAAATTATTAGATTATAATTTAGTTAAATATGTCAAATTATCTAACAGTTCTAAATTATTAACTTCATATAAAAACAACTATACGTAAGTCTTTAACTTTTTGTATATCCAACCTTGAGTATAAAAAATCAGCCATTGAACCAAGTACTATTATAGTATATATATTGAAATACAAAATATAAAATAAAAATAAATTAAATAATATATATTTATAATAGTATTAGGAGACTAGCACATTTTATGAATTGTAACCATCAATCAGTCATCATTAATATTTTTAATGGTATAAAATTACATATGAAATTATACATTTTTTTCTTGATAATTAAATGTTACCTAAATTTTAATGAAAGTGCTGACTCTCATACACAAATATATAATGATTTATTTGGTAAATAGTTTTTGGTCTATACTCAATACTTTTTATCTATCATCAATATCGAAATATCTATTACTAGGGTATGTTTGGTTTATACATTCATTTTAAATATTAAATTTTAAGGTTTAATGTTGTTAAAATTTTGTAAAAAAAATTGAAAATCTAAATAAAAATAGATAACAAAATTAAATTATTTTCACAAAATTTTAAAACAATAAAATACTAAAAATTAAAAACCGAAAATATTTGTTCAAACAAACAAGCCTTTCATATTTTTGAGTAGGCAAAAGGCATGTGCTTACGGATTCAGAGGAGGACAACTCGTCCCCAACAACTTGAAGCATGTCTTTAATTTGAGATTGAGCAAGATCCCGTTGCATAGTTAGATCTGATATTTCTTTCCTTAACTGCAATTACATAACAAATACTTCATATTCAACTTGCAAATGGAGTATCATATATTGAAATATTTATGGTGAACTTATATTAGAGTATTTGTGTTTAATTTTTTTATCTCACTTTTTCATTTTAAAAATTTTGAAAAATATAAAATAAAGATACAAAAATTTCTTATCATTTTCATTATTTTATCGTACCTATTTTTGCAAAATTTTGAAAATTACAAAATAATGAAAATGGAATTCCTTATTATTATGTTTCTTAGAAGTTTTACTTAGAACGAGGATGTGTCTAAAAATGAGCAATTCTATTGTTTTTTACCGAAAAAAAACCAACAAATTATAAAAGTTTTGAATAAAAATACGTAAAAACTTATATGCAGATATCTTCGTATGAAATTAATAATTAAAAATAATTAGACGACGATTCTAATTACCAACTTCATACGAAGACAATTACATATTAGTCTTTACTAATATACCACGAATATTAATATACTTTGATAAAATAAGAAATTCTATGCTTCCTAAAAAATAAGGGAACTACTTAGATAAAGATGTTAAAAATGTCTTTTTTTTAAAGATGTTTTTTAAAAATTAAAATTTAACACATATAATCAATTAAATTGTGTTATTTTTATTAAAATTAGACCGAACAAATCAGTTTAATTAAAAAATTAATAAATTATATTTTGAACTAGTATAAATTAATATTTTTTATAAAAAATGACTATAATATCTCTATTATAAAAAAATAACTAAAATACTCCTATTTATATATATATTAATTTTGAAAACTCTAGATGCTGATCCTATGACGACAGAGAAGAAAAGGGCTAAAATTTAGAATTCTCAAAATTAATATATATAATAAGAATATTTTAGTTATTTTTTATAGATGTATTGTAATAATTTTTTATAAAAAAATAATATTAATTTAGACCGATTCAAAATTTGATTCACCATTTTTCGGTCAAATTAATTTATTTGACTTAATTTTGATAAAAATAACACGATTTAATCGATTATATGTATTAAATTTTAATTATTAAAAAATATCTTAAAAAAAATGTTTTAGACGTTGGGTACCTTCTCAATTTCAAGGTCTTTTTCTTTGAGCACTTCTACAGAATTAGATTTACGTTGGGATGCCAATGATGATCTCAACTCAGTCTCCAATCTGGTCAACTCTTTTTGCAATTGTTTGACCAATGCTTTATCAGACAAGACTGCGTTGACTTGTGGACTAGTTGAAACTTGACGAGCACAACTTGCAAATAAAAGGGTGTTTCTAGTTTGCTCAGCATGGCTTCTTGCTGGGCTCATGGTGCAGATTATTGCAGTTTTGGCATTCCCTCCTAATGAAGATTGTAGTATGCGAGTTAGCTTTGAGTCTCTGAAAGGAATGTGTCCACCTTTTCCCCCTTTGCTGCAATTCAATTACTTAGTTAACTTTCTTTAAACTATTTTAAGTTGGATACTACTAGATTGTCCTAAATCTGAATGCATTATAATTTTGTCCTCTTCACTTTTTATATAAAAATATTATCTGCATACTAAAATTAATTATTTTATATTTATTTATAAATATATATGTTGTTTAACTTATTTTTAATGTGTATTTAATATTTTAATATATATTTATATTAATGGTTGTTTTTTAATTATCTTCTTAATTTTTAAATAAAAAATTTTGAGTTTTTTTATTATTTTAATATTTTTTAAAAAATAACATATATATTTAATTTTTTACTCATTTAGATATTACAAAAATTATTAAAAAGATAAATTAAGATTTTCGATAGTTACTCAATAATTAAATTGGTTTCTTACTTTTTTTTATTCAATAACTAAATTAGTTTTTTAATTTTAAAATTGATCAAATTAATCTCTCTATTTTAAATTATAAATTAAGTTAATTCTTTTGTTAGTGCTGTTAATAAAAACCTAATGTAAAATGTTAGGATATGCCATTAGATAAGTTGACATATCCGGAAATAAAGAAAATGTGTGTGAGAGGCCAAATAATCATCAAAATAAAAATGCGAATTAAATTTAATTTTAATGCATTCATAATGTAAAATATTTTATTTTTTAGATGATTATTTACGCAATCAATATAAAAAATAGTTATTTTTATTGAGACGGTATGTAATTAATACATCAAAATTAAATTCAATAAAAATTCGGTGAGATTAATTATAACACATTCTAACATTTATGAACTTGAATGAAACAAAATGAGAAAGCTAACCTGAGTTTACGGATACAAGTTCCTAAAGTTAGTAAACTTCGATTTATGTGGCTACCCTCTTTCAACCTTGCACCAGCTGCATGGGTTTGTGATGCACGTTCACTCCCAGCAAGATCAATAAAATTCTGCACCAAATAAAAAATCCAACATTTTCAATTTCTTAATTTCCTTTTTACATAATAAAGTAATTCTCACGTATATATTCTCCTGAAATTTGCATGAATCTTTCGTACCACAGAGGCAGCAAGAGAGCTTGATCTATCGATTACCAAAAAATCACATGGACAGCTTTCAACTGTCTTAAAGGTGGACACTCAAGTGCAATCGACTTCATGTGAAGTGGATATCACCGTTAGATTATTTGACTGATTTGACTAAATTTTCATGTAACGGCTCTCAGGTATCAACTTCGACTTCACCTGAGTTTTTACTTTATTTAAATGTTTTACTCATTTATGAAATATAAGATTAATATGTTCTTTCATATAATAATAATAAAATAATTTATTTTTGAGTTTTTCTTTAAGTAGCTTTTGAAAAGTTGAACCCAAAGAAAATACCTGATCTAATCAAAATTCATTAATATGATTTACTTTTCAAAACCATTTTTGGGAGCTCAAAACACCCTATAAAACATTATAAAAACTATAAAATAAAATAATTTTACTAGTTTATTGTTATAGAAAAACAATAGCATATTGGTAATATAATTCAAATAAATGACACTTAAGTAATCAATTTTAAAAATAGTAGCAATTAAGTAGATAGGCTTATATTGAAAACTAAAATACTACATGTATTTATATATATATATATTGTTTGATTTGTTTTTAATATTTATTTTATATGTTAACATGTATTTTATACGAAATTGATTTAATAGTAATTTTCTGTTTATACATACCAGTTTTAGAATTTGATGAGATCTGGAACTTGCTTCATTCAGGGATGTCTCCCCTATCTTCCTCTGAGCTGATAAAAGCAATCAAATTGTATGAGGAATATATTCTACTAAAAAGGAAAAGAAAAAAGACATATAGGAGAAAATAGATGAAGAAAAACAAAGTAGGAAAACCAATCAAAGCAAGCATATAGTTCAAAACCATCCTTACCTTCACAAAAAGAAAGAAGTTCTTTAAAATGATTCCAGTCACGTAGAGTTGCTTCAGTGAGTTTCTCAACAACTGTCCCTCTCTGTTCAAATAGTAGTTCTGTTAGTTACTTATAAAAAATGTTTATTATAATCAAAGGTTTATTATGATATTTTTTGACATAAAATTACAAACCTTTTTTTTAGAGTCAAATTGGTGCTTTAATTTAATACGCTAAAGAAAACATATATTATTTGGAGGATGTTCTCATAAAAACGTATAAAACGTCTTTTTGTAAAGACACTTATGTTTTGGACGTATTAATAAATCGATTATTTTTTTAATTTTTTAATAAATTAGAATAAAATCGATTTTTTTATAACAATAACAATAAATTCAATTGTTATCAGATTTGGTCGAACCGATCAATTTACATAACCACTGAATCATGGTTTTTTTGTTTTTTTTTAACAAAAATCAGGAATATATTTGTCTTTTTATCAAAAAATTTAAACATGATTCGGTTTAGATTGTGTAAATCGATCGAATCAAATCGGGTCTAATAATTATAATGTGGATAATTGAGTTTATTATTATTGCTATAATAAACCAATTTTATTCTGATTTATTAAAAAATAAATTATTAACCGGTTTAATAAAGATATACAATAATATTATGACACATATAAACGTCTTAAAAAAAATGACATTTTTAATATCTTTATCGAAGTGGTCTCCATGTTATTTACCTCTGGATCATCAAGAAGTCTAAGAGGCGTAGTATCTGCAGTAAGGAGGTCCCTGACAGATTCATTGTAGATCTCCAACGCTGAAAATTTCAGAACAAATTCCCTTTCTTCCTTTTCCTATAATTAAGGGAACTTAATCCAAATTAAAATAAGGTTTTGAGAAAGAAAGTTAATATATACATTGTTGTGTTCGTCAAGCGTATAATCATTATTATTTACCTTCTCTATATGGTTAAAAATGTCTGCTACAGCATATTCAGTTACACCACTCATAGTGTATGTCTTTCCACTGCTTGTTTGTCCATATGCAAATATGCTTGCTGATCAATTAGATAATCACATTAACATGTTAATATGAAATTTTCATGGGTTTCCATGCTTATGAAATAGCTAGTAAAGGAAGATTCACACATTTCGTTGGAATATAAAATATATTTTGATTTTTGAAAATAAATTAAAAAATGAATGTATTTATACACAAATATATAGTGACTAATTTTTTTTGTGTACGTCATATTTTTTATCCTTGTAAAAACTATAATCATGTTACATTTATACTAAAATAGTAAAATCAACTACTAAATAAATTACATATATAAAATACATGTTAAAATATAAAATACACATTAAAAATTAGTTAAACAACACATGTATTTAATTAATTGGGTTATGCTAGGTAACTAATGACTTTCTTGAACAATATAAACAATTACCAATCAAATAAAAACACATTACACCTTTAAATTACCCATCTAAATCTTAATATTAGAATAACCATCCGTACACTTAGTAAAATAAACATCTCACATTGTTTAGTATTTTCATTGTCTACCTATACTTTTCCTAATTTCTAATTATTTATACACAATATATGAATACCGAAATTTGTAACTGATTTTTTGTGTGCACAAAATATCTTTTGTAATATGAATCTTGTCTTAATTACTAATATTGTGAAGGAATTTGTTTTTGTTAATAAGCACCAATTATTGTTTGATACAAAAATGAGAAGGGCCAATATTATTATGTGGTTTTACTGGCAAACAAAAAAGTACTAAAGAGGAAATAAGAACTCACAGTTGATGCCTTTGAGAACTGAGAGAGCAACTTCCTTTGCTGCTGTTTCATACACCTGCCTTGTGGGACAATCCGGTCTAAATACTCGGTCTACACCCAAAACATATATAAAGTAAAGTGCAATAATTAATCCTAAAGTTATAAACAACACCACATGGTGAACGAGTTTAGAGGCAAATTCAAGCATGTTTGTACCAAATGTATATGATGTTGGATAGAGGGACCTCTCTGAAGCTGAAAGGTTATTATTGTTCCTGGAAACGACGGTGGTGTCATTAATGCATTCCCAATCACACACATCATGTCTACTGATCTCTTTATCGTTCAGAGGCCTCAAACGAACAGAAACAAGAATTCTCTCCTCACGCCCGGCGGCGGCCTCTTGCACTCCCTCCTCCCCTCCAACCAAACCCATTTCTCAAAAGATCTATGAATAGAACTCTTCTAATTAATGGAATTGGCTTTAACTTATAGGGGGAAAAAAAGAATTTTATATTTGGAGATGTCAAATATCACAAGGTCCTAACTTTTGACATTGGAATATGATGCTTTGTGGAGCATGCAAAATTCTCAATTTGGAAAAGAAAAATTTACCCATGGTGACAAAGACTGGGGAGTCAAATCATCAAACGAGAAATCCTTCACGGACTTCATGAGTTCATAGATTCAAAGAGGGTGGAAAATGGCTTGAAGCTGGATTAGTATGAAAAACAAATGAGTGGATATAATTTACTTTACTAAAAATCCTAGCATTGCTTTTTGCGGTGCAGTTTCTTAAATTTAGTCCATTGAAGATTGAACACAATCCGGTTAAATACTCCATAAATAGAATAGGAGATCATTCACAAAATAAATATTATGTAAAATTGAATCTAAGAAACAATCCAAAATTGCAAAGTTTCATAATTCATTTAACCTTGGTTAGTATTATACTATTATAGTAAAATAGCAAGTTAACTCTAATTCAACAAAACTCACTTACATAACGCGCGCGTAAAATCATGTTCCTCCTCCAACATTTGTATCTCGCGTTCCTTCTCCTCCTACTATTCCTCTTTCTTCTCCTTCTTCTTTGCATTCCTCCTCCTTTATCTTTGTGTTCCTTCTTCTTTTTCACGTGTTTTATCCTCTTTGACATTCTTTTTATTGCTGCTGTTGTTGGTGTATTTTTTCTCCTCCCCTTTCTATTGATGTTTTACAATATTATGTATTTTTTTTAAGAAAGTAAAACAAGAAGGAAAAGATAAATAAAAAAATAAAGAAGATAATGAAAAAAAAAGCAGTAGAAGATGAAGAGGAAGATGAAGAGTTTTAAATTATACAGAACTTATCCGTATAAATAGACCAAAAATTCTTAACAATACATATAAATATCTTAGTTTTACACCGAAATTTGCTACAAATACACAAATATTACTTGAGAAGGTAAAATCGAAAGGAAAAGACGAATAAGAAAAAAAGAACAAGATGATGATGATGATGAAAAAGAAGAAGAAGAAGTAGCAGAAAATAAAGAGGATGAAGATGAAGAGTTTTGAATTATGCAAAACTTATTAATACAAATACACCGAAAATTCTTAACAATACACATAAATATCTCAGTTTTACACCAAAATTTGCTACAAATACACAAAAATATTTTCTTTGATGCTGTATTTTTTCTTCTTTTTTCTATTTCTTTTTTTCTTTTAGTTGAATGAATGTAAGTTCATCATCTTCCAAGTAATTTTGTAGTATTATGTGTTTCTTTTTCTTTGTTTGATTTTTTTTATTTTCATTCTTGTTAAGAGAGTAAAATAGGAAGAAACTTGAGAAGATAAAACAAGAAGAAAAAGATGAATAAAAAAAATGACGATGATGATGAAAAAGAAGAAGAAGCAACGGATGATGAGGAAGAGGAAGAGGAAGAGTTTTGAATTATGCAAAACTTATCAGTATAAATATACCGAAAATTCTTAACAATACACATAAATGTCTTAGTTTTACATCACAATTCGTTACAAATACACAAAAATATTTTCTTTAATGCTGTTTTTTTTCCTTACTTCATTCTTTCTTTTATTTGAATAAATGTAAGTTCATCATTTTTCAAGTAATTTTGTAGCATTTTGTGTTTTTTCTTCTTTTTTGTTTGATTTTTTTTTTATTCTAGTTAAGAGAGTAAAAGAAGAAGAAATTTGAGAAGGTAAAACAAGAAAGAAAAATAAATAAGAAAAAAAATGATGATGATGATGAAAAAGAAAAAGAAGAAGCAGCAAAAGATGAGAAAGAGGAAGAGTTTGAATTATACAGAACTTATAAGTATAAATACGCTGAAATTTTTTAACAATACACAAAAATATCTTAGTTTTACATCGAAATTTACTACAAATACACGAAATGAATGTAGGTTCATCTTCTTTCAAGTAATTTTGTAGTATTATGTGTTTTTTCTTTTTTGTTTGATTTTTTTGTTTTTATTTTTGTTACGATAGTAAAATAAGAAGAAACTTGAGAAAATTCTGTGGCAAAAATTTTGGATCAGGTAACGTCATCAATATGGCAAAATTTTTACAATAACAATAACGATAACGACGATACGTATAAGAAGAAGATGACGATGATAAAAAAGAAAAATAACAAAAAAGAAAGAGAAGAAGAAGACGAAGTGTCCGGAGTGACAAAGAAAAAGGAGAAAAAAAATATATAGAAACACGTAAATATAAATGACTTGTATGTAAAAAATATTTGGATGAAATAATTACTCTAACAACTAATTTTACTTATTTATAAAGGAAGCGTCAAAATCAAAATAGTAGCTCCCAAATGAAAAATCTAAGCTGAAAATAATAATTATGCATATCTATTGAAATTCGAACACACAAGCAAATCGAAAATAGAAGTCTAAATTGTTATCGAATATACATAATTCAATTTCACTAAGTGTTTAGAATAAGTAATATGACCACAATTCAATTTATTATGTATCAAATAATTTGTTATTGTTATTATATTAAAAAAATTATAATAAAGTCTTTGATTAAATTTATAAATTTATCATTGTGATATTGATTATAATATAGGATATTTTCAAGATGAACATAGTAATAGAGTTTCTGTTGATCTACGACTGTCATAGTAATTAACAATGTATTTATTATACTTTGATTCCAGACAATTAATAGCCTAGGGTGCTAGTTGAATGGATATTGGGTATGATTTAAATACTTGTAGAATTATAATTCGTCAATAAGAAATTCGTCAACTCTCGATAAAGAGTTTGAGTTCTATGATTATAATGACGGAAATAAGTAAAATCTTGGCCAAGGAGATTGAATGAATGAAGAAATGAGTTTCTTAGGTCATTCATAGTTCATTACAATAATGGTAACAAGTTAGAGTTTTGACAATTAAACCATAATCTAAAGGTTAACTAAGACCTAGAAAGATGGAAGAAATTATACTTTGTTATTGTCGGGTTCTTAGTAAAAATATATTATTGATTTATTTCATACTATCGAGTCGTTAAGGAGTATTGCTAGATATCAATCTTGATTAATAAATTTAGTGTGACTAATTTACTACCTGCTTAGTATTGAACCTAGGTCACATACTAACCAGTGTTCTAACTTTTGCTGTAGAATATTTAATTATTATTTTTTATTTGATCAAATAAATAATTATATTAATTCAAATGGAGTATTATTATACTCTTTGTTAGCACCAAGAATATATTAATAATATGATAATTAAGAATATTTAATGAGAATGGAAAATAATTAGTTATTATATTTCTAAATTTGAATTCTAAATTTAGACAAGATCTTAACTGATTCTGTTTTAAATTGAGTTATAATATGATTTATAAATTTAAAAGATTCAAATTTAAAATAAGATAAAATTCAAATTTAAAATCAATAACAAATCTCATACCATATATATGAATGCCAAGAGTACAAATTCTTAAGGAAGAATTTTATGGTGTGCAAAGAAATTTCTCAATTTAAATCAGATATCCATTAGTCAAAAATTTGACAACAAAGATTGGTTTCGGTGTGAATATCCAGAGCGTCTTCGTACTATCGAAGAAAAAAAGTAATTTTTACTATCATACTCAAGTATTTGAATCAGACTATATTACTAGAATAAAATTTAAACCACAAAATAAATCTTTAGAATTATTTTCTTTTCTCTCACTGTGTATTATGAACACATAATAATCTCACTACGTATTATGAACACATGGTAATCCTTCAGTAAGTTCACTTGTTCTCACAAGGACCAATCCGAGTGTCATTTTAGAGTATATTTGGAAATTTTAATGAGATGAAATTAAATTAAAAATTGAGAGAATGGATGTGCAATTCAATTGTTCCCTTGTTCTCACAAGGACCAATCCAAGTGTCATTTTAGAGTATATTTGGAAATTTTAATGAGATGAAATTAAATTAAAAATTTTGAGAGAATGGATGTGCAATTCAATTGTCACACCAATTCTTAAATTTGGAACAAAAAGAATTGAATTAAAAAGAATATATTTAACATTACTATTTTAACCACAACTAAGGTAACTGCTGCTTCGTTTTTCTTCTCTTCTCTCCCTATGGTTCTGAAGAACATTCAGAGGAAATATTATACAAAAAGAAAGCCAAGCACAAACAAATGACTACACAAAACAGATGCAAAATATACAACAAATGATATGAACAACAAAAAAACTGAACATTGAAACATTGAAAATCCATGCCTTAGAGTCTTGGACTGAAAAATTAACCCCACTTTCACAAGTATTACACTACTTCACAATAATACATTCCACCTACATGTTTTGTTGGGTGTGTTCCTACTCTGCAAAAGAATGCAGTCACTCTTTCAAACTAAGTCTTGCATTTTGGACCTTAACAGATAGGTTCATCTTTTGTTCTTCCATATCCCTTAGCACAGCCAGCAGGTTTGCCCTATAAACTTCGCATCGTTGATTTGTGGTCTCTAACTCGGCAGTCAACTCTCGGATCTTCTTTTGCTTCTCCTCCTGACAAATAGGAAGTTAAAGTAAAAAAGGAATTATATATTTATATAACGACATGAGCTTTGATAAACATAAATTTGAGGCGAGGTCAAGATCAAGTCTTCGAGCACAATCAGATAGTGATCACATCTTATCACAGTATCATGGAAAACGGGTGCAATTCAAATTCAATCAATGCGATTTCTTTTTCTAAAAAATGGAAGAACTACTGTTTAACATGGGTTGGGGAAAGATCATTCTATGATGGGGGAAAACAGTTGTTTCGTTATAACCAAAACATGCAGAGTAAGGATTCTTCTTATAAAGCACATAAATAACAAAAAGAATAAACTGAATATCGGTCCTTTTTAGATGTTTAGTCACAGAGGGACAGATCACAAAAACCAGCAAATTATAAAAGCAAAGTATAAAATAAGAATAGGATAGCTAAATAACCTAAATTTGAAATTACTATCAGTTAGAAAATTAGAAAGCAGCAAACAACAAATGCTCCCTCCCACTGAGTTAATTTGCTTTTAACTGTAAACAATATTAAGCATTAATACTTTAATAGCATACTTCCTTGGATGCAACTCATTGTCTAATTTATCAAGCAAAGATTTTGCATACCTAATGCTAGGTTTATTATGTACAGGGAAAATCACAAGCTCAAAGAAACTAACCGCAGATTGATAGCTATGTACATCTTCATCTGCTGCGATTAATTCATCCCTTTCTCCATTAGAGACTGTATCTCCCCCTGCAGTTCCTATACTTTGACTTTTTACAGCAGCAACCTTCTTAACAGCTTCATTCAAAGCTTTCATTGCAACATGATAGATTTGGATGGATTTTGCACCTTCTTCTACATATCTGATTGCTTCTTGTCGCAGGTTGTTGTAACGAACTGTTACACTGTCACCAGAACTGCTTGGGAACTCAGAAGCATGTTCATCTGAAAAGCCACCAGCTTTTGCGTTCCTTGTCCATCGTTTCAAAACATACTGAGATGGAAGTCTCAGAACATTCTTAGCCCTGAAAACTGATAATATATGCCTACAAATAGTTCCTGAATATTCAAACATCAGACAGCTGCAACTAGCTTTCATCTCAAAAGAGTTAAAAGTAACGATTTGAGATTTAGTCTTCTCTCCAAATTTAGCAACTCGGTAAGTAGTGATAGTTCCTGAATCTTCAATTTTTGTAGCAGGATTAGCCATAGTCTCTATAAACTCATCCTGAAATTTCAAGAATATCTTTCTTGTATAAAGACTTGCAGCTTGTTTTTCCATAGGAGATGGTGTTTTTAAAAGTGGGTTAGTGTTAATGGTGTCATAATCTGCTTTTAATTCCCTTTCATGCCAAGTTAATACAGCTTTCTCATATTGTCTAACCAATAACTGTATGGTTGTGGAAGCATTCACATATCCATCAAAGAATGCATTCAAACATTCATTTTTGTCCATTATAGAAATCTCCCCAAAGAAAGTATCCTGCAAGTAAACAGGAACCCAATGATGCCGTGCATTATACATGGATTGAAGCCATTCATTATCCATGACGCAGTATTTTTCCAACAGTGATGGCCAATAAGACTCAAACTCATCAATTGTCTCACTCTCATTAACACATTTCCGAAAATCTGTTTCAAAATCAGGATTGGATAGCCATAGATGTGCCAGTCTCTCTCGGGTCTCTCTGAATATGCTCCCTGTAGACACCCTATGGCGAGTTGGAGGGAGAACCTGCGCAACAGCCACTTGTATTAAAGGATCAAAATCTGTTGTAATGGAGACAGGATAGTGACCAGACATGGCTTGGAGAAAAGTCCTAAATAGCCATATATATGAAGATTCAGCTTCATTTAAAATCAACGCACAACCAAATAACACCGGTAGGCCATGATGATTAAATCCGGTGAAAGAGGCAAATGGCATCCGATACCGGTTAGTCTTATAGGTGGTGTCCAATATAATAGCATCTCCAAAATTAGAGTAGTTCACTCTAGATGTTGCATCGGCCCAAAATATATTACCAGCCGAGTGATCATTATCATTCTGGACTGCATAAAAGAAGGCTGGATTCTCTGCTTGCATGCGCTTCAGATAGTCCAATAATTGATGTCCCCCGCCCCCAAGGGGATGCTGTCTAATGCTACTCATGTTCTGCTCACAAATTACAAAAAAAAGGTTCTTTCACAAAATAAAAGTGGGATGGTAAAAAATAGAAGATTTAAAAAGTTCCTCAAACAAAGTAGGCAGACAGGTATTGCAATTCGAGTAATCTGCAGTTTCAAAGCTCACAGAAATCACAGCTATAATGTGCAAAGCATCTAAGTTCTAGAGTTATTTAACATTTCTTCAGCTGTTTTGCACAGAGAATAGTAGCAAAAAGCCACAAACTACTAAAGCTGCAAGATATATTCAAGAACTTGTAAGATTTTACCTTTTTTAAGATTCAACAAGAGCAATTTGTCAGTTTTTGAGCCAATTACAATTATTCCTCAAGTTCAGACAGTGATTCCACAGGTTTTTTATCAACCTGCACCCAGATATAGAAAAAGGGTTTTCAATCAGTTTAACTGACATCTTTCAACGTGACAAGACTGCATAGACAAGGCTATTAAATGAGAAACTGAGATTCGGAAGGACCTCTAGGGGTTTTAGGAGGGGCGTGGTTGGCAGAATGATTACCCAATACGAAGATTCCTATGAATTGGAAAACATTCCACGAACCACATGCCCCCTTAATCCTTTTCAACTATTTATTTTGTTTACCTTTTGGCTTCCCTTCAATGAAAAGCATTTGGTCCATTTAAGGGTGTTTCCCTAAGTGATATGCATAGGGATTATCTTGCATTGTTACTGGCTTATCCCTTTTGGTGTTACTCGTATCTTGGATTTATATGAGGATGTCCCATATAAAATCTTCTTATTCTATCAAAAACAAATGAATATGAACAGAAGATCATACCAGAATATTATCCATGCAAAACAAATATCAGCAAGTTCCATCATAAGTAAATACTACACAGAAATAAAAGTCAAGTCACTTGTATAAACATGAGAAGTAAGTCTTAGGTCGGAGGAGATAACTAAATTGACCTGGACAGAAAATTTGTCAAACAACGAATCTTGTTAAAGCTAATGGACACCAAAAAGAAGTCGAGGGAACCCTAAAATGTTAGATGAATCTACAAAGACAACGCAACATGGCAGTTGGAATAGCCTTCAACCATCAGCTACAAGTTGTTAGATTGTTCCATGATAAAGTAGTACAATGATAAGCCATAGGTCCATATGAACAAAATTCAGAAGCATTGAACAATATGGGGTAGGGTAATGCTAAGGCAACATCAGCCAATTTTTTAAAAACTATTTTGTTTATCCTAAACTCTAGATCCTAAATCATAAACCTTTAATTCTAGACCCTAAGTTATACCTTAAAGAAAAGTCGATAATATTGGCTGCCTAAAAGTTATAAATTTGAAACTAAAACTAAGGGTAGTAATTGCTGAAGAAAAACGAATAATGAAAACAAGTAGATTTGGCTGGAAGGCGATCTGAAACAAATTTTGTTTCAGTCTAAGGAGAGAGATTATGGTAGTGACAAAGAGAAATGGTTGCACACATGGACGCCGGTGGCATTTAATTAATATCTAACCGAACACAAACACAGACACGATCAATGATCAGTGAAGCAGCAAGATTGAATGAAAAACAAGAACAATTAGCTCAATAACACCACAAAATCACACATGGAATTAGGATAAGAGTCATAGCAGGAAAGAGGAAACAAGTAACAGCAGAAACAAGAGAGTAAAAATGTTCTAGAAAGACTCAAAAATCAAGAACTAAAAAGAGAAACGGAAACTGAAACGGAGAGGAGTGGGGTTGAATTGAAGATAAAACACCTGCGAGCGGCGGCAGGGGCTTGTCTAGAAAGGGAAGCTCTGGCTTGCGCGGCGACATTTGCTGGTTCGTGGTTACTTATGAATGGTGTTGGAGAGTACAGAGTAGTACTGATTAAAACTACGGCGAGGAAGAAGAAAAAGAAGATGCGATGCCCAGGTTTCAGTCTCAATTGCGAAAGAGAAAAAGAGATTTTACGATGAGAGCTGGTTTAGTGCAGTAGCAAAATAATAATTGAAATTTTTAACTAATTTCGATGCAATAATTTTTTATATTTAAAAATTTTAAAATATTATTTGTATATCAAAATCAATCACTAAAATCTTTACCAAAGGAGACTCGAACCCGCAACCTCTTAACTGAGTATGAGGAGATTATGTCATTTGAAATCATCCATCAATATATTTGTATATAAATACATGTGATTTAATTTATTTTTAATGTATATTTGTATTTCAATATGTAACGTAATAATTAAAAATTTTATACTAATAATTAACTTTAATAACTGATTTTAGTGTATACGTAATATAATAGTTAAAATTTTTTTTAACTGAGTTATGATATATTGATATTACAATTTTTTTATTTAAATTAATTAAATATATTATTTATTAAATTTCGTAACGTGTAGAATATTTATTGATATAACTTTACACATCTTAGATACTAAATCATAATTCTTGTTAAATAATACTCTTTTTGTTTGATGTTCGTGTCTTGCCAAAACATAGATATAGGAAACGTGTCTATTATTTGGATTCTGAGACACAAAATAAAAAAGACACACTTACACACAAACACACACAATACATGTATTTCATGTCTCAGTGAAACGATGAGACACGGATTTTGGGCGATGAACACGAATTTGTATCACTGTTTTTAGACGATTTTATTCTCGTTCAATTTTTGAAATTCCAAAGGTCTCTCTTGTTTGTTTCAAATCCTAACCAGTGATAATTTATTGTGTAATTATTTTGCATCATCAAAGCTGTACCACCGCCGAATATCGTCTATGTTTTTCACCGACTCTCCTCTCTGATTATTGCGTGCTGTGCTCCGGTCGGGGTGAGCTTGTATTGCTATTCTGCCACATTTACCTCTCGATCCCACAGCCGCATTAGCCTCAAACTCTAGCCGTGTTTCTGCTGCGTATTGAGTCTTTTATCCTCCGTCGCTGCACCATCTGCTCTATCGGTGTGCTTTACCTCGTTGTCTTTGGTATTTTTTCTTTTGTGGAGTTTTTTGTTTTAATTTTGATTATTGATCAGATGGGTTTTTGTTGATTAATTGCTATTCTAGTATTTGGGTATATGAACAATCGAATTGTATGTAAACCTGGAAATTGTTTGTAATTATTCATTTTATTTTCATCTGAAATCTTCAATAGGCAATGGATAATCTCGATGGTGGTTGTTTTAATGCATTTTGAAGCTTGATAAGTTATTTTTCCTAATCGAAGAGGAAAAAGAATGGAAAAAGCCATGTGTCTAATTGAAATAAACAAGTTATTATAAATTATACTTGATAAATTGTTCTCACCATCAAATATTTTCTCGCCAACTATAGAGCAAAATTTTCAAAAAGAAAAGAGTTGTAGAAGGAGTTTTTGCTGCTGCAATAAATAAAATTTTGTTATTGATCTGCTCTTGTTATTAGTGCTAATTGTTGATAAAACTAGTGATAAAAATGTTGTTCTAATTGCTGATTAATATGTTAATCAAATTGCTTATCAAATTATTAATAGGTGAGCTTTTTAATTATTATCTTTTGATGAATGCTAGAGGACAATTTATTTGTATTGTGTTTATAAAATTGCTTATCAAACTACTTACCAAGTTGTTGACCAAATGATTTGTATTATGTGTTTGTAAAAATTGAATAAGTTAGATGATAATTGTTTGTAAAAAAATTGACATATTAATTTACAAGTCTGTTGTTTCATTGTGATAGTAGTTAGAGTCAATTTTATCTTAGAAAGTTATAATCTCAAAGCATTATTTAATTTCTTTTATTTTCATTAATAAAAAATTACATATTAAAACTCTTAATTATTTTTCAATGGATATTTTTATTGATATGTATTTAATTAAATTTCAATCATATTTCTTTTATTTTGTACATGGCATCTAAGCCAGTTGATTGGTTACTTAGGTGTGAAATCTATTAGTATGCTTTGAACTTGATTATGTGAGCATATGCTTATGTAATGAGTGTTTTTCCTATTTTAGTTTAATTGAGTGCTTTTCCTATTTGTACAAATTATTAGGGTTCTTCATTTATGTATTTACTTGTTATTGTTTCTTAGGAAGTGATGATGGATCATTCTGAACAAATTAAGCTATGTATTGAATATTACTGGATTATGAGAATGCAATTTGACACGTTAATGCTGCTTTTTTTAGTAACTTTATATATGTATATTAGGAATAGATGGTGGGGTCATTCTTCGATTGGTCGAAGAGTGAACATACTGCCACTAAAGCGAAATGCATTAGATGATATCATTGAGGAGGGTGGAGATAGAAATTGCATATGGAAGTTAAGAATGAGTTTGAATGCATTTACAATTTTATGTGAATTACTACAAGTTCAAGGTGGATTAGACGAAGATAGTCATGTTGGCATAGGCAAGCAAGTAGCTACTTTCTTAATCATATTAGCTCACCATATCAAAAATCGCAGCGTACAAGTTAGGTTCTATAGGTCTGGTGAAACTATTAGTAGGTATTTTCACAAGGTATTGTGTTCGATTTTGCATGTCCAAAGTATCTTATTTGCAAAGGCAGACCCTGTACCGGAAGATTGTGTAGATCTCAGATGAAAATGGTTCAAGGTAGGTCGTGTATATAGCTCTAATTTTTATTGGTCAAATTTACTCTGCGTATAATAACTGTTTTTTTTTTCACATTTGATAGGGTTGTCTAGGAGCATTAGATGGAACTTACATAGATGTCAAAGTCCCGAAGAGTGATAAATCTAGATATCAGACGAGGAAATCTAGAATATCCGCCAATGTCTTAGGAGTTTGCAATCGGAACATGAATTTCGTCTATGTCCTTAGCGGTTGGGAAAGATCGGCATCTGATTCAAGGGTACTTAGGGATGCTATTACTCGACGTAATGGCTTGAAAATACCTACTGTTATGTCTAAATTAATTTTTTGAAAAGAATAATAACTATTGTTTATGAGAATTACAATGTATTTCTTATATTTTTCTATCCTTCCGTTTTAGGGTGTTATTACTTAGTGGATGTTGGCTATACCAATGGGAGATTTTTATCTCCTTATAGAAATGTTCGCTATCATGTGAATGAATGAGTTCAAGGTCATTGAGCACCACAAAATTGTCTAGAGTTATTTAATAAGAAGCACTCTTCAGCTAAAAATGTGATTGAGCGGTGCTTTAGATTGCTTAAAAAAAGATGGGCAATTCTACGAAATCCCTCGTTCTATCCTATTAGGGTTCTATCCCTCGTTCTATCCCCGCCAATGGACTGAACAAGAAACTGAACAATTTGTGGTATTCATGGAGAAATTGGTTGTTGAAGGCAAGAGGGAAGATGCCGCTCAATTTAAGACATTGGCATTTCAAAAGCTGGCAGACAAGATGAATGAGAGGTTTCCTGAATGTGGTCTCACTATGAAGCACATCAGAAACAAACACAAGCGCCTGAAAGAAAAATATATGTTTGTGGCTGAGATGTTAGGTTGTAGTAGTTTTGGGTGGAATTCTGAAAAGATGTGTGTTGAAGTGGATAGTAAACAAGTACTGGAAGCTTGGGAAAAGGTGTAATCGTAATTTTTTCGCATTTAATTATTCTTCTTACAAGTACTCTTTCGTATGAACATGTAATTGTACGCTTTGTTTTATGTTGTACAGGGTCGCAATGTTACACTCTACACTTCAAGCAAGCCATTTTTGTTGTTTGAACGTCTTGGGAGCATTTTTGGCAAGGATAGAACTACTAGTCTTTATGCATGCAGTGAAAAAGATGCTGAAGAAGATGTCACACCGGGCTCTATATTTGCTGCGGCCACAGCTGGTGGCTTGGGTTTAGGCGGAGACGATGTTGACATGGAGGATTTAGCAGCTGCCGAGAGCAAACTATCCAATGCCTTTTCAACCTCGTTTTCTTCATCAAGTGAGAAAAATCAAGGATATCACAGTGCAATTAAAAAAAATAATGATGCTGCAGTGCTATCAAACTTAGCTGAAACTTTTAAAGTTGTGGTTAAGGATCAAGAAAAGCATGTGCAGGTACTAGCCAATACAATGTCCGGTGTTAATGAGCAAGTGAATCTTGGCCGAACGCTAAAGAGTCTTGGTTTTAATAGAATGGAGATCATGCAAATTGCAAAAAAATTTGTGTAGAATCCAAAATTGAAGGCAACTTTTTGGAGTTTGGACGAGGAAAAGATGGCATTCGCTTGAGATATAATGAAAAATTTTTAACTAGTATTGGGTGTATTGCTAAACTTATTGAGATATTTTGGTAAACTTAATAGACTTTTCAGTGTTATGTTATTTTTTTTTATGTTGGACAATTGAAATACACTACTTACATTGTAACTTTTTTATGCGTTCTGTTGAATTTTATTTGTATTGGGTAATTTGTCTATGTAACACGTAGTTAGAACATTAAATTTTGAGATTGGTTTCTGTCTCTTTCATATTAATTAATTAATTAGTTTATATTTTTAGATTTTATTAAGTTAATTTACATGTTAGGATACTTTGAGTTAATTAGTTAAAAGATATGTGAGAATAATAACAATGTATATTATTTTGATTTATATAGTTTTATTCGACATGTTAAGATAATTTGATCTAAGTATAGACGACGTGTTAAAATATTAACATGTTATATCAAATTGTTTTGTTTTAATTAGTTAGGATCATTAGATTTATATTAGCCAAATGACCATTAGTTAGTATAGAACATTTAAAATTTGAATAATTAATTTTTGAAAATTACGTGCAGTTCTTTTTTTTATCGAATACTTAGGATATTATTAATTAATATTAATATTATTATATGATTACATTCATAAAATTGAATATTTTTATTAACGAAATTATATATGTATTTAATTCTAATATTTAATTACAATAAATATTAGATATCTATGAGTTAGATAAGATTAATCTGAAAGATTACTAGTTGCTATTTTGATAGAGATTTCGATTACTCTTACCACATCGTGTGACATTGCCATCCTCCCGCTTGATATGCCATTGTCTTATATTAGGGTGGCTAGATTCAGACATGTAGTAGAACTAAGAGATTTTCATGTTTCACAATGTCTTGTTCTTTGTATTTGTCGAGCGATGGATGTCGGAGACCCACAACTTTCACTTTCTATGGAGTGAGATCACCATTATGCTGTATGATGTTGCTTACCATCTTAGTCTGCATAAGATGTGAGTTGATGAGGGATCAGACTAGAGATTTTCAGTAGCACCATGGACACTCTACATGGCAGTAGGTTGAAGATTTACTCGACGAGCAGGCTGCCACCACAGCCAGAGAACAGGAAGCAGACATTTTCTTTGAGGATGACCTAGTTTAAAAATAGGGTCTCACACATTCCTTGGGGGTAGATCCAGAGACTGTCCATAAATATGCCTGGTGCAAGTTAATGATGTTGATCGAGGGTTTCTGTTTGCGGACAAGTCATTGAACCTTGTTCCTCTCAGATGGTTGTCGTTGCAAGAAGATTTTGATAGTTGCAGATAGTTGAACTACGGGCCTGCATTACTCACACACACTTACCACTCACTGTATACCACTTCTGGGCATGATGTAACAGACATTGCTGGGTGCATACTGCTTCTCTTGTCCTGGATTTATCACAGGTTTCCATCATTCTGTCCGATTAGGTATGACATACTCAGGTTTCCACTTGCAGCGAGGTAATTAATTATTATTTATTGTTGTTCGTTTTTATTTGCAATATTAATTACTAAGGACACTTTATATACCATGAATAGGTTGGTGGGATTAGGACAGTAAATCAGAGACCACCACGACGACAGAATACTAGGATTGCGGCATCAGCTGGATGCTCGTAGGCTTGATCAAGTACGATCCGTATTCGTTTATAATTTATTACATTTATTTCTCTTCCATCAGCTGGAAAATTTGCATACGCAGTAGGTGGCACGCGACGCAAGCCAACCTTGCTGTCCAAAGAATTTTGCATACGTGGAAAGTTTTTGCGTACGCAACATTGTCGAAATCTCAATTCATGCGTATGCGGGTGGCATGTGTATGCATGACTACCCTATTTTACCAAAAGTGTATTTTTTTAGTTTTTAACCATTCTTCTAACTTTTCAAATCTCTGTAACACCTGTTTAAGGTGCGATAGCTAGTGTTTAGGCCTTGGAACGAGCGAGAGGATACGGAGTGAAGGAAAAGGGATAGTTTCTGTTATGAATTTAGAGCTGGTGACTTAGGATAATAGAGCACTGGGGGTTGATTAGCTATAGTGATTTTGTGGAGTGTATTGAGTGGATTAAAGAGAATATATCGAAGTATATTGGAGATAAGTTTGATAAATTATATATTAATTATAAATATAAAATTAGGCACGATTTGATTATAAATGTGACTATTTCATCTTTAGCACTTTTTCTCAAAAGTGCGACCCCAGAGAGATGGTAGAAGATGAGGATCCCCTTCTTTGTTCCTCCTGGTATTGGAAAATCGCCTCTAGCGAGATGGTGGGAGGTTAGGATTCCCTCCTTTGTTCCTCCTAGACATATGAGAACGTACCTCTTGGGTAGATTTAAGGATTGTGGTTTCATTCCACTTGCTCTAGATTAGTTGGTTGAGGCTTTCTGGGTAGATGCAAAGGTGTGGTACGCCCCACTTGTTCCAGGTTGAGGTGATTTTGAGCTTCCTGGATAGATGCAAGGGTGTGGTACGGCCCACTTGCTCCAGATTGGTAATTTATATTTATTTGCGTCTCCCTATGTAAACGCACTGGCTCGCCCCACTGATCCAGGTTGAGATTGAGATTCCTCTTACCTTGCCGCGTGGACTGTCTAGAGTTCGCTACTAGACATGTCGGGTTTGGCTATATAACCGACAGATGATATCATTAGCCATAGGGCAGACATGCATCATATGCATTTGTATGATTTATTTGAGTATGCATATTTTTTGTTTGCGTAATTATTTATCTATGTCTATATGCTACATGACTTAAATGATGTACCTATTTTTTTAATTGTGTATTACTTGTATGCCTTATATGTGTGACCTTGAGAGATCCCTCAGATGGTGGAGGAGAGCTGAGGATTATTCCACCTGGTGATTGGGAGGTTTGTAGTAAACTGAAATTGAGGAGATAGATTAGAATTTTCTAGGTAGAATTATCATATTTCTGGTTTGTGACAACTCTAGGCTTGGAATATGGGTTGTAGAAATTTAGGATTGTCTGCGGCTTTACGGAGCCTTATATCTTATCTTTTGGGCATTGTTACCATACTGAGAACCGGCAGTTCTCATTCCATATGTATTTGTTATTTTTCAGATGCAGAATATGACACGCCTCGCTGAGCGTGCTGGATTTGCTTTCTTAGAAGTGAAGACATATCTTTTGGGACTTATATTATGTTTTAGTTTATGTATTTTTGTTCTTCACTTTTATACCTTATGTTGTTTATCCCTTTTAGAGGATTATTTTGGAGAAACAGGACTTTACTGTTGTAGATATTTTGAGGGCTATATTCGCAGGTCGAGTCTAGAGTTTGATTATACTTATCTGTTGGAACTCTATATATATATGTCTTTTTATTTTCTGTATAAGCTTTCTGTCTTATTATTTTTTTATGCAATGCATTTTCGGTTTTGTTTTGATCGTACTTTTTTCTTTTAAGATTCTAGCTATATTATCCTTGTTATATATATATATATATATTTTACTTTTAGAGATCGTAACACCTCACCACCTTTATTTTACATCTTAGGCGTAAAATTTTGTGATAAGATGTTACAGAAACCCTAAACCTTAGAAGTCAATAAAAGATAAAACCTAGCAAATGGACAATGCAAGAACCTAATCCCACATATTATTCATCCATGACCTAGATACCATCAACATAGTGCAAACACATAACAAATAAAATACCTAAATCCCTACCATTCACCTTATGCAATGTGCAAATGTGATGATGCTTCGTGCAAAAATTGCTAGGGGTGTTCATCGATAAGATTCGATCCGCATATCCGCGATATTTATCCGAATTCAATATGAAAATTGTAGAAATGGATCCGATCCGCAAGGCTATCAGATCGGATCGGGATTCGATCCGCACACTAATCAAATCGGATTGCGGATTTTGTGTTGGTATCCGCATATCTGCATATCCGCAAAAATAAATAAGTAAATATTCTTTTTATGTTTTATTTCAACTAATAATTATCATATATGTTGTATTATTTTAATTTATTATTTAAGAAAATTATGTTTAATATTATTTTAAGAGTAAACATATTTAAAAGAATAGAAAAAATAAATTTTATCGATATTTTTTTAATAAAAATAAACTTTTAAAATATTTTTGTATTTTGCGGATATATCCGATATCCGATATTCGATCCAATCCACAAATCGAATCCAAACTTAAAAACTACGGATATTAGATTCGATCCGATGATTTTAATACGGATCGAATCGAAAATTTAGCCATATCCGATTCGATCCGCGTTCACCCCTAAAAACTACTTCACTAATCACACGTAAAGGTACCACGGAGGAGCGCCTACGAGGCTCAATAACTGGGAGCTGAGCCAGACGAAGAGACGAGACAGAGAAGAAGAATGTGCTTGGGATTTTGGAAAAACTAACAAACGTATGCTAATGGGGGAAATTCTTTTAATTTGAAGAAAAGAAATTGATACTTTAATTTGAAATTATTGCTTCATTTTTTTACATTTGTGCTATTCATCTTGAATAACATCGTTAAGTAAATTATCAAGTCGGCACTTAATAACACATAAATAATATTAATAGTGTATGGTGTATCACTTTTAGACTAACATAAATTTACGTTTTTGAGAATAAGAGATTAATTTGTTCATTTTATAAAATCAGAGACTTAATTAATACGAGTTAAAAACTTCACGTTTGAATTATTTAAAAAAGATAATTTAATGGTTGAAAACATTTGTATCTAGACTAGATATTAGACTATGAGAATGTACTTTGGATGTAGCTAGCTAGCATGAATTTATTAGAGGGATTTTGGTTGACATACATTTGATTGTAATTTCTCACCTACAGGCACATACGTAAAGGCAATAATTAAAAGAAAAAATATTGAAACTAATTTTCTTAATAAATAATCAGTTGTATTTTTTGTTTTTTTTTTCTTTTAATTTTTACTACTTTACTATTTTATTAACTGCAAATAAGTTGTCTCTCTACTCTCTAGTAAGATCCATTATGTATAACAACGTTTTAAAATTAAAGATGGAAAATACTAGGGGTAAACAAAAATTGTTAACTGTATATTAAAAATAATTTTCATATATGAATTTGTGTGTGTCTTATTTTATATATTTTTAATGTATATTTTATATTCTAAACTGTTTTTGTGTGTGTAAATACGTAATAGAATTGAGTATATATCAATATTTTTACTGACAAATAAAAGAAAATTAGCTTATATTAATTAGTTTAAATACAATATAAACGTAAAAAAGAAGGCTGGTTATATAACATTAACATCTCTCTTAAAAAAAAGTATCCTTAACAATTATATTAATTGCAATTATAATTATTAACTTATTGAAAGAAATACTATCAAATCCATGCAATATAATAGACCAGTCTTATCTATGCTATTTATACCAAGTACACATAACTAATGATGCATTAAATAAATAAATTCCAAAACAATAATTATGCTATATATATAAATTTACATGATACATAGTAAAGTGGGAACAATAAAATGAATTTGTTGGAAGGGAGGAAATACAGCACGTTTGTATTACTTTTTCCTACTGACCAGTACGCAAAATCCTGGCCAAAAGAGAGAAAGTCTAAAAATGGAGAAGGAATAGGAACAAATTGAAGCTAATTCAAGACCCTAAAAGATGAGGTAGAGCGACATAAACGGAAAATAGCTAAAAAAAGGGTTGGAAAGAAGGTATAAAAAGAGAGCAAGGAAGGCCAAAGGAAATCAGAAGAAGAACATCTATCTTCTTCCACTAATAATAAAGTGAGGAAGGAGATAGAAAGGGAAAGGGGATTATTATACTACTCTTGAATAATAAAGAGAGAGGGGAAATAAAAAAAAGAAGAGAAAATGGGCCGCGGGGCAGTTTTGGCTTTGATGCTTTGCCTGTTGGGTGTTGCAGTTCAGGCTGAAGACCCATACGTGTACTACACGTGGAAAGTGACGTATGGAATAATATCACCATTGGGGATCCCACAACAGGGAATTCTAATCAACAACCAATTCCCAGGCCCTGAAATCAACTCAACAAGCAACAACAACATTGTCATCAACGTCTTTAACTACCTCGACGAGCCCCTTCTCTTCACATGGCACGGCATCCAGCTGAGGAAGAATTCATGGCAAGATGGTACCCCTGGAACCAACTGCCCAATCCTTCCAGGCACCAACTACACCTACAAGTTCCAAGTGAAGGACCAGATCGGCACATATTTCTACTATCCATCAACTGCTCTCCACAGGGCAGCTGGCGGTTTCGGTGGTCACAGGATCTTCAGCCGTCTCTTGATCCCAGTCCCGTACCCCGATCCCGAGGACGAGTACTGGGTTCTCATCGGTGACTGGTACACCAAGAGCCACTCTGTCCTCAGGAAGTTCCTCGACAGCGGCAGGTCCCTCGGCAGGCCCGACGGTGTTCTCATCAACGGCCAGACCACCAAGGATGACGGCAGCGACAAGCCCATGTACACCATGAAGCCTGGTGCCACCTACAAGCTAAGAATTTGCAACACTGGTATCAAGGACTCACTCAACTTCAGGATCCAGGGTCATCCATTGAAGCTTGTTGAGACTGAAGGCTCTCACACCGTCCAGAACATCTACGACTCCCTCGACGTCCACGTCGGACAATGCTTCACCGTCCTCGTCACCGCCGATAAGGAGCCAAAGGACTACTACATGGTTGCCTCCACAAGGCTCACCAAGTACAATCTCGTCGGCAAGGCCATTCTTAGCTACACCAACGGAAAGGGACCTGCTTCCCCTGAGCTTCCACCGGCACCAGTTGGCTGGGCTTGGTCTTTGAACCAGTTCAGGTCATTCCGCTGGAACTTGACCGCTAGCGCTGCAAGGCCCAACCCACAGGGATCTTACCACTACGGTGGCATCAACATCACCCGCACCATTATTTTGTCTAACTCCGTCATCAGAGGTCAGGGCAAGCTCCGTTATGCCATTAACGGTGTTTCCCACGTGGACACCGAAACTCCTCTCAAGCTCGCTGAGTACTACGGCATCACCGATAAGGTCTTCAAGTACGACCTCATCTCCGACGTACCTCCGGTCACCGTCAACAACCTCACCCTCGCACCCAATGTCTTGAGGGCCACTTACCGTACCTTCATCGAAATCATCTTCCAGAACCCCACCAAGACCATTCAGTCTTACAACTTGGGTGGATACTCTTTCTTCGCCGTTGCCATTGAACCCGGGAAGTGGAGCCCAGAGAAGAGGCAGAACTACAACCTTCTTGACGCCGTGAGCAGGCACACCATTCAGGTGTTCCCAAAATCATGGGCAGCAGTGATGTTGACATTCGATAACTGTGGAATGTGGAATTTGAGGTCAGAGCAAGCTGAGAACCGTTACTTGGGTCAACAGATGTACGTGAGCGTTCAATCTCCTGAGAACTCAACGAGGGATGAGTACAACCTGCCACTAACTCAACTGATCTGCGGACTTTGCAAGAACATGCCAAACCCTGGAAACCTCTACCATTAAATTCAAGAGACTGTTTAATTCCCCCCTTTCTGATTTTAAGCCATATGCATGTGTCATTATAAACTATGTAATATCTCTTGTATCATGCTGTGACTCACTATTGTATTAGCCCCTTCCTGATCTTATCTTCTTGATTATCTTATTCATGGATAATACAATTTACATCTCCTTCCAACCTACTATCTATTGCGTCCTTTCATTTCATTATCTTATTATAATATTAGGAATGAAGATGTTTATTTAAGCTTAAATGTTGATAATAACTGTAAAGAAAAAGTTTAAGAGGCCAGCAATTTCATTAAATTCTGTTCAGTATATAATCAGTAAAAAAAAGTGAATCAATTGAATGAAATTTCACACCAATCTCACACTATTAAAATCATCATTGATGGCTATTTAATGACTACAAATCACAAAAATTACTGATCCCTTAGCATTTCTCTGACCCTAAATAATGGAAGTAATTTGTTTATCAATACTATAAGGAACAAATTAAAATGGTTTCTAAACTTCAATTTCATTAAGTTGTATGTTCATTTTCTTTCTAAATATAAAAATCGTAACATTGAATAAAATAAATCATGACAAAATTGTTATGAAAAATTATATCGACAAATAAAAGATATTTTTATATAAATCAATTTGAATATATTGTAAACTATTTTACAATATATTAAATTGAAATTTTATCAAATCTTATATATATATAGTACTGGTGTTGTGTTGAGTCATGAGTGTGCATCTCATGGGTATGAGTTTGGTTCTAGATGGTACTTTGACTACTTTAATTTCCATAAGAAGGAAAAAAAAAAGGTAACATATTAATAAAATTTATTATTAATTATTTAATTTATAAGTACTTGACTTTTTTATTATTGTAATTATATGTAGACACTATACTTGTTAAGAGAGTTTTCTATTTAAATATTTTAACAAGTATGAAGTTGACCATAAAATATACTTTCGTTTCAGTAACTTTAAACCTAATATAGATATCTGAGTGTTAGAATCAATTATCAAAATTATATCGTAAATATATCCCAAAAATATTGAACGTAAATTTTTTTAGAAACTCTCAAGTAATAATTATTGTATATACCCAACTATTTTTCAAAAAACAACTCGGTAAGCCGGTAAGGTAATACCCTACTTCTGCTAAAGGCAAAGTGATCATTGGCAAAATTATGTTTCTGAATTCCCCTCATCTTTGTTATGAATTATGTTTCATATATGACTTTTTTACTAATGTGCCCCTTTTTCCGAAACTTATTATGAGAATGTCACTCTTTTGAAATTAATTACTCAAATAACACCTTTCTTATATTACTATAAACAACCTAATTAAAATGACAAAAGAGGGCATCTGCATAATTAGTTTAAAAAATGTGGCATTTTAATAATAAATTCTGCGAAAAGTGACATTAATTATAGACATCTCTCTTTTCCTTGCTAATGAAGCCTATTTCTTTTTCCAACATTTAAGGTAAATCCTATGTATGTCCCTAACATTTAAATGCGTGTTTGGATTACAGTTTGTATAAAATTGATTTTGTAAAATTGATTTTGATCAAAAGTGAGTTGGTATTAACGTGGTTTATGTTTGGTAATTTTTATTCAAAATGAATTATAGTAAACTAAATATTGTTTGAATTACATTATTCAAAATCACTTCTAGATGAAAAATTATAGAAAAAGACATGAATTTAAATAATTATTTTATGTTATCTTATAATTTTATTTTAAATATTTAAATAAATTTTAATAATTTTTTTAGTACTTACAAGATGTTAGGATTTGGTTGAATTAGTCCCACATTGCTTAGGATGGCAAATGGAGTGGGTGGCCTAGGCTATAAATATGATGCCAAGTTCTCCATTTGTTTTTGCACCAGTCAGAAACACTTTAAGCTTGTATCTGATTTTTCTTTTCCTCTGTACTCTTTGATTAGAGAGTGTTGTGAGGTGTAGTTAGGTATTTGCTTTGAGAGAGTGTGGGTGTACTGGGGTGCCGGTGTTAGAGAGAAAGAAGTCTATGTGTTGTAACAATTTTCACATAGTGATATTCTCTGGTTGTCATTTGACAACGGCCGTGGTTTTTTCTCCGGTAATTGGAGTTTCCACGTTAAATTCTTGTGTTGTGATTGTGTCTATTTTATTTCTCTGTCAAAGGTGTTTTCTCAAGGGGGAATGGTGTCTTATTCCCAACAAGTGGTATCAAAGTTTCGGTTTGGTGGGATTTATTCTTAGTATGCTTTGTGGTTGCAGCCTAGTCTGACCTTCCACATCAGAAAAGAATTTTGTCCTGTGGCTTGAGGTTGATCTTTGGTTGTTGTTGTTGTTGCTGGAAGGCAGTGTGACACTGTGAGAGTGCAGTTTGGAAAAGGTTCTGGCTAAGGAAAGACTTGGTATTTAAGTGTGTCCATTGTGACCCACCTCTCTTTCCTGGGGACCCTTCCTAGTGCACGGTCTACAGTTGAGTTATAATATTCCAGTATACGGTTGCAACAATGTCAGGATATTCAAGTGCTGTGAAGCTTGAAATAGAGAAATTTGATGGAAGAATCAATTTTGGCTTGTGGCAAATACAAGTTAAGGATGTGTTGATACAATCAGGTTTGCACAAGGCGTTGAAGACAAGAAGTATCCTCATGGTATTACCGCACTGCCATGGATAAGGATAAGTTGTGGCAATCGGGTCCACAATTGCACACGGGCATTGGTTGGCGCTGAGATGCAAGGTGTGTGGCGGAGTTAGGTCGATGGCTGAAGAACTTTTGTTAGGATTTGGTTGAATTAGTCCCACATTGCTTAGGATGGCAAATGGAGTGGGTGGTCTAGGCTATAAATATGATGCTAAGTTCTCCATTTGTTTTTGCACCAGTCAGAAACACTTTAAGCTTGTATCTGATTTTTCTTTTCCTCTGTACTCTTTGATTAGAGAGTGTTGTGAGGTGTAGTTAGATATTTGCTTTGAGAGAGTGTGGGTGTACTGGGGTGCCGGTGTTAGAGAGAAAGAAGTCTATGTGTTGTAACAATTTTCACATAGTGATATTCTCTGGTTGTCATTTGACAACGGCTGTGGTTTTTTCTCCGGTAATTGGAGTTTCCACGTTAAATTCTTGTGTTGTGATTGTGTCTATTTTATTTCTCTGTCAAAGGTGTTTTCTCAAGGGAAATGGTGTCTTATTCCCAACACAAGATTCTTTAGTACTCTAATAAGATTAATAGAATCATAATACAAAGTAAAAAAAAATATTTCATACAAAAAAAATAACAATAATGATAAAAAAAAACTCATATAAGAAAATAATAATATACATAAGAGAGTATTAGAAAAAAATATTATAAAAAAAACAATAAACATATGAATATAAAGGACATAATTGGTACATAGAACATAAAGTTCAATCCAAGGTGAAAAGATCAACGGAAAAGCTAGAATTTTTAGCTTTTGGTAAACCAGGGTTGAAGACAGAAATCATCATTTCTGCGTTTACAGGATAAAAATGTTGCCAAACATGAAGATGAAGCGTTAAAGGAACTCAAACAGGCTTCTCTCTTCTCCAACGCAAATTCAAATACATCCTAAATCGTCTAATTTGTGTCCCTAACATTTGTAAAAGTGATTCAATGTTATCCTGCCGTCAATTACACATCACGAACGCTTTAGTTTGAGTTTTAAAAATCTATTCTTGAAGTTAGAATACAAATGTCTGTGATAGAATCAATGATCCACTTCGCAAAATAGCTTATCAAAAGTTGAAGCTAATTCCTACAACATTTACCTAATTCACTTTTCTAGGAACATAATTGAATCTAAACACAAATAGTAGATATAATATTAAAATCAAACACATCTAAATGAGATCTAATTGAAAATGAATACATCCAAGTGAGAATAATTGAAAAATATAATCTTATTTGTTAGTATAATTGATAGTAGGATAACATTGAATCACTTTTATAAACGTTAGGGATACAAATAGGACGATTTAAACGTTAGGGACACAAATAAGACTTACCCCAAACGTTGGGAACAAAAACAATACCAAACAATACCGTACTCTTCAATTTATTTTAAAACATTTTTAAGAGCTCATTTAGGTAAATAGTTTAATTTACTAGACTGTCTCTAGCTAAAATATGTGACAGACCTTGCTGTTAGATAAAAAGATTTATGAACACTAGGATGAGTTCTATTATTAATTTACTATGACTAAAATACCTGCTAGACCCTGATGCCTAACCCATAATAAAATAAACACTAGATTATCGAAATGAAATACCAGAGTATCTATAGAGGAACGAGTGAACCAGCCTGTTTGAAAGTTAAGTCACTAAAGTTTTATCCTTAGTGATTATCTGAGTTGTTGGTGTGATGGTTGTGAACTTAAAGACCAAGTTTTAGCCACCATCGTCGAAGTCATGCGTGGTGATCCCACTCACTCTATTTTAGCTTTTTAGGTAGTTGCTTAAACTAGTTTTTAAGATAGCATTTCCCAATTCATTTACACATGCAATGCATTAAAACTAATCTAAATAAACAAACCCTAAATTAGATAATAGGGAATATGATTTCTAATATCCGTTATGGGTTTTCTTTTTACCCCAGCTTTGTATACAATGTGAGCACAGAAAAAATTCACCTATTAACTTGAACACAGATACTACACTTGAGAGAGTTTAAATATCCATGAGAACATCACCATCCATTTTATGTTTACATCTAATACAAAGAAACCAAGTGCTGTGTGTTAACATCAATTAAATTTCCAATCCTTGCCCTCAACTCAAGAAAATGATAAGGGAGGTATACAACTTAAGAAAATCCAATTGGCCGTCACAGATCCAACATTTTGGGAAATGTGACTGCATGAACCGATCATTAAATCAGCACCATAGCTCATCAGTCAGTTGAAAACCCCATTTGCTTAACCCTTCAGATCCGTCATCTCTCTCACCAAATCATTCACAGCATGATCCTGTTCAACTTTCACATTATCTTCATCAACTGGCTGGGAACTGATATCCAAAGGCTGCAAGAAACCGCATTGAAATTATATTTTTTAAAAAAATAGCGATGGCGAACTTTCAAGTGATACTTTTATGTAATGCATGCATGCTTAGTGATAACAATTATGCCATGAAATTCACCTTCAAGCAAGCTGCTGCTTCGTCTGCTGCATTATCCGAGCTTCTTAAATGCTCTGCAGTTCTTCTCTGATCCTCCTGGAATGCCTGCATACAGAGAAGTTCCATGTCATGAATTCACATGTAAATCCATATAATGGTTTTCAACAGAAGCTAAAAACGTAATTAAATTGAGTGTTGAAATGAGAAAAGCTTAATCTACAACAGTATACACAAAATTGCTGGTAAATATCCATCATGATAGCGTAAAGATTAAAGAAACAAAGTAAAGTCCTACCCTATAAGCATCTTCAAGGAGAGGGCAACGTAATTTACTCAATGATCCCAAGGGAACATTCAAGATAATCTTTGATAAACCAACATATTCTATGGTATTCAAGGATACAACAAAGAGAAAGCAATTCACTGAAGACTTACTCAAAATGTGTTGTATAACACAAGAAAATGCTGCTAACAGACCCTATATATAATTGGTTACCTCATCTGTGACTCTAAAAACAATTGGTGATAATGAGTGGGAATCATAACCATAATTCCATCATGGTGTATATGAACTAACCACTAACACTAAGCCTGTTTACATCAACCAAACATAGCTTGGTCATGTCATAAGATCGATAGAAGCCCTAATAAGAATAGATAAGACGAAGGATCGCTAAGTAAAGAGACTATGTAGTAAAAACCATTAAAAGGGCTTGTATTTAAAAACCTGTGTTTATACACATAGTGACAGTAGGAAACAACAATGTCAACGTGATCCATTCAGCTAAGCTCTCCTAGTAGGAAAAGCATTATGCAAATATTTGGAATATTAATGTTTTTACTATATTATCTACATGTTAGATTCTATTTTCCCAATATTTTTTCTGGGTCCGTACACTTTTGCCTCGTTTAATTTGAAAGTCTGAAAGGCTCTAATACTATATACATTAAGCAGTGTGGCAAGAGAAATTGTTGAGGAATAATATTCACTTATAAGTTGTAGTGTACATTAACATTTGTTGGAACCTGGAGGTATAGTCAATATGATCATATGCAATAGTAAGAGGTTGGATTCTTTATACATGTAATAAATAAAATATATTTCTAGGTTGTGTCTGAATAACGTAGATAACATAAAACCAATATAAATTCTAAATGAGTATTGAGTTCCTGCATATTTGATTAATAACTACTTCACAAACTAACAAGGAAATACATACCTGATCATTGTGTGGAGGTTCAACTGTTTCTCTTTTCACTTTGCCCGGAAGAATCTCTCTGATTAACAAGGTAACAAACTGAAGATACGTTGATTGTCTGATATTACATGATAAGAAGTAGGCTGAGGATAAGCAACATACCGATCATCAATGTCCATGTCAGAATCAGGATCCCATCTCTCATCGCCATTATCTTGATCTTCATCTGCCTGGAAAATCACGAATTTCTCAGATATGAAATTTTACATCATGACTAGATCCATATATTTAGGCTAAGGATTAGGATATATTATGAATTATTGTTCAGGATACATTAGTTGATAGCTGAGGTTAGAAGCGAAGGTAAGACTTTGCGGGATGTCTGGGAGCTATGTCTTTTTTATAACCCTCAAAAACCATGTACTTAATCTATCTAACCTTTGTTTCTTCCATCCAAATCATCAACTCGCAATACATCTGGCAGTTATTTGCAGATCTACTTGCCCAGGACCCCAGCAGAAGACAGAGTAACCTTTGTCTCTTCTAACACATATAGGTATTTTATACTAAGACAAAAATAAAAGTTCTGGCAGAGGGGAGGACGCCAAAGCTGATGCAGCATTGCCCGCTCAGAGGATGACAGGGGAGGCAAAGATGTTAAGGAACCATTGCTAAGGGCTAGGAGGTAGAAGATAGCCACAGAAGAAGGAGGCAAGGTCAATTTCACGATGATGACGGAGAAGTGATAAGGATGTCTAAAATTGGAGCAGAATGAGCAATGAACAGAAAAGTGTTGGTATGGTGCACTATGTGACGTACACCAGAGCCTTTGCATTTAAGATTTTGGGTTACTTGGTATTATAGATTTCTTCTTTTTTTATTGGGAAAATTACACCTCCTAAAATAGACGACCAAGACTTTACAGAAGAAACAACTAATAAAGAAGAGCAATTAGTGATGGAATAACTTGAAAAGGATAACATGAATACTTTTATTCCCCTGTTTCTTTACTTGCGAAGCTCAGAAATATTATTAGTCATGTTTTACTTCTGTAGAAGTGGCTGCCAAAATAATTATCATTAACTGAAAAGAAGCACATGTGAGGGGAAAAAAGGGGGAGAAGATAGCAACTGCAATATAATTCAATAAAATGAAGACCTACAAAGCTTACCTCTCCAACATCAAAATCAGGAGGCTTTTCCTGAAACTGGACACTGGGAGCATGCTGCAGCTTGGAAAGATTTTCAAGTAGCCTAGATCGAATTTCTTCCAATAAATGACGGGAATTCTTGTTTTCCATATTACTTGGGGCAACATGAAGGGTATAATCTGGACCAAAATATTCATAGTACTCATGCTGTGGCATTTTGTCTTCTACCTCCATTCCAAGAGCAACTCCTGTCTGCCCTAACATATAACAAATACAATTTTGTGAAATATCGATATAGACAAATGACTCAATTATACAACAACAAAGAAAACTTATACTTAATTCTCTGCTGTACTTAGACAATTTATACTTAATTCTCTGTTGTATATAAAAAGTAAATAAATAAATAGGAAAAGAAAAATCCATGACTTACAAGACAAGAAAGGAAAACAATAACTCTGCTTTCACCCATCTAACATCATTATCACTGAAACTTTCATGTTTACCATTTTTTCTTTCAATTAACATATTGATAGGCCCCGTAAATTACTAAGGTGTCTGTTTCAAAAGCAGCATCGATCACAGTGACATCGGAACAGCTCACAGAGCAATTCCATAATATCGAAGATAGTCAAATAGACACAGAGTTAGAAGTAAAGTAGGAAAATGAAATAAAAGGTAAAAAACAATAAGATTTAGATATTAGTGACTTTTTGTGCATTTGATTTATCATAAGATAGAATAAATTAGCATTTCTATCCATAAATGTTCAGAATGTTGACAAATCTACCCACGGGAAAAAAAAACTGACTTTATATCCATGAAAGATGAGTTTTAGTTGACAAAACTACCCAAACTCTAAAAATTATCACGAATCCCTAAACTACCCCTTTTAACCTTCCTCCACTCCCAATTCTATTCCTTCACCACCACCTTAATCCCCAACTTTTACCACCACCACTCAAATCTTTCCTCTTCGAACGTTCATTCCCAACTCTTTACCGCTATTGCCTCTATTACCACGACCACATACATTGTTCTTGCCATTGATTTTTTTCCCAAGTTCTATTATATTTAATAATGTAGCAAGCTGAAATGGGAAATTGATTGAATAAATATCATGCAAGACGCTTGTTGAGAAATTTGAAAAGGTTGAGGCTGCCGCGGAGGTTGTAAACCGCCAATGTAGGTGACAACGGGGAAGTGACGCTTGTCGACGAATCTGGAAACGTTGGGGCTGCCGTGGAGGTTGTCGACACCATTGTAGATGACAAAGGAGGAGGTGATGCTTGTTGACTAATTCGGAAACGTTGGGGCCGCCGTGGCGGTTGTCGACGCCGATGTAGTGGCAAAGGGGGAGGTGACGCTTGTTGACGAATCTGGTAGATAAGATCGTTGGCGCCGCCCCATTGTCGCCGGAAGTAGTAATTGAAAGGCTGATAGCTGCTCTTCATGTGCTCAAGGAAAGATTTCTCAAACTCCTCGGAATAACCCTCAATTATCCAATTTGGATTTTGGCAAAAAATCTGCATCTGGCACTAGTGCCCTTCACTCATGCAGTGGCATTTGAATCATATTATACTTGTGTATAAAGAAATATGAAATCTCTAATCCATAAGAATCAAGGGAATCAGAGATATATAATAAGATTTAGAGAGAGAGCGCGAGAGAGTAGTGATAGGGAATGAATAGAAATTGGGGGTGGTGGTGGTGAAGAGACGAACATTGGAATTTGGAAATATGGTAGATTAGGGATTTTTGATAATTTTTTAGGGTTTGGGTAGTTTTGTCAAGCGAAATTCATCTTTTATGGGTATAAAGTCAGTTTCTGTTTTTCGTGGGTAAATTTGTCAGCATCCTAAATATTCATGGATAGAAATGGTAGTTTATCCCACAAAATATTATGACAGAATTTGATTCACATAGCCAACTCCATCTAGTGGGACAAGAGTATGGTGATCCTTTGTTGGGTGATTCTACTCCAATTTATGTCCATCATCTACATTTATCTCCAGATTCCGTGAGGTAAACAAACCTATTATCATCTTGTTTGTTAAAAAAAAAATAAAACAAAAAAGGCACCACCCAAAATTTAGATATGTAACAAAGACCAACAGAACATGGGGATGGGAATGCTTAAAGAGATGGCTAGGTAGGAATAAAAGCATTATACAAGAAGAGTTCAGGTAGCAATGACTATAGAGAAGATGGTAAAATCTCATCATAGGTGATATGCCCATGTTCAAAGAAGGGATCCAACAAAGAGCAGTGGTAGAGGGAGAGCTATGAAAACCTAAGAGAAAATTATTAAAAAGGATTTACATATTAATAGTTTAAAGAGAGATATGAGTATTTTGGCTGGAGCACTATTCTCGCAGCTTTTTAATGGTAGATTTTCAGATAAGAGATAGAATTAGACTTTCACTCTCTATATGGTATAAAGCTCATGATCTAGACATGTTGAGAGATTGGAAAATTATGCTTCATAGATCTTTTGTACTTATATTTAGTTGGGAGGATCTCGTATCCTCTCATTTCTTGTATAATTCTTTTCCCATCTTAATGATATTCTTCCTTTATTGAAAAGGGAAAAAAAAGGTTTAAACACAAATGTAGTCTGTCTTGTATGATACGGAACTCTAATGTCATTTGATCCATGTAGTCAACTCCACATAGTGGGGCAACGCGAAGTTGTTGTTTGTATGAAAAATAAAACATTAGGTATAACAACAAGTAGAGAAGCATATTATAAAGGTATGGAAGATAAGAGATACTCGGTATAAAAGATTAGGATAGTCACAAACCAATAAACAAGAGAGACACAAGCAAAAATACATAAGAGTAAAAGCTCACCAATCTATCTGCATCTCCAAGAGAGATACCCATCTATAAAGATAATGATAGCAACGTGTCTATTAAAGCAATAGTTTACCTCATAGCACCAGCAACGAGCAACATTCCGAATGGTGTAGCCACCACCACCTAGTAGTAAGAGGGGAACATTGAATGATCTCATGTATTTAACACACTCCGCATGTCCCCTAATTGAAAGATTGAAACATCCCAATCTATCTCCAGATAAAGAATCTGCACCACATTGGAGAACCACTGCACCAGGCTTAAAAACTTCCATCACTTTACCAATTATAGGTTTGAACAAGAAATGATAACTCTCATCATCAATGCCATCATCAAGAGGAACATTAAGAGAGTAGTATTTTCCCTTTGCGTATCCAATATCACGTAAGTCCCCCGTGCCAGGGAAATAATCACCAAATTTATGGAAGGAAACAGTCATGACTCTATCGGTAGTGTAGAAAGCTTCCTCCACACCATCTCCATGGTGGATATCAATGTCCACATATAGAACTCGCTGAAAATAAAAAATATTACATTTCAAAATAGGAACACACACAAAATATTGCAAGTTGAAAGTATAGTTCAGAAGAGGATAAATTAAACTTCACCTCCCTGATGTTGCCCAAAAACACTTGCCAGTTGCCACCCCAAAAAATTTAAAAACCAATATAAAAATCTAACGTTTCACCCCCTTAAAATATAATTTAGCCCATTAAAACACTTAACACTCAACAATGATGAAATCATCAATAAATAAATTAAAACTAACAATGCAGGGGTCATCCTCCCAAAAGAATTTCATGTGCTCTCAAAGTTCACAAAAACAGCACACAACCATATTAAATTTTCTACAATTAATAACCAGAATACAGAGACCACACATTGTACTTCTTTAAACTGGTTGTGTACAAAACTAACAATATTCTGCATATAGGTTTAGAAGATGACTTCAATGCAATTTAGGCTAGACAATGAATGCTCTCACCATTTCTGAAAATTCAAGGGAGCGTGGTTCATGCTTTTAAAAATGAATGACCATAAACTGTAGGATTAAAAAATTGGTTCAATAAAAATAAAAAATAAATAGTTAGCAAGCATACTGAGCCTTAACAAAAATCAAAACCACCAGAGTAAGCACCTGCTCAGACCAATATTGACAAGACTCGTAATCTATGGTTTCTAGCTAATAGCCATAGTAGCAAAAATGTTTGTCACCAAAGCTTCGGGAAGTGTTTCTTTTTTTAATTTATTTTCCAGTGTAGAAGGTTTTCATTGATAAACTAAACCTTCAAGTTTCCAATACATTCATTACTTTAACAAAGTTTAAATTGTTCACTCATTTTGCTGAAAACCTTATCTTATTCCAACACTTAAAACTTTATTTCTTTTCCCTGCTTGTAAGGTTCAAACTTCAAAGGGAAAGTTTAGCCCATTTTCCATTATATATTAAACTACACAAAATTGTATATTTACATAATAAAAAAAGTGAAAACAACAAAAATTTGATTATCTCATATTGTATTCAATCTAAGTATGCAGTAACATGGTCACTGCAGTTGGTCAGTTGGTCTCAGGCCGTCCAAACATAACTCTTCCAGAAAATAGAATTAGATGATTACATACTGCTGAAAAGGCAGTAATGAAGAACTGTCAAAGCCTAACTCTGAACTATTTTCGCCCATTCATTAGGATATTGTTTTATGAGATCAGAAACCTTTTCACTTAAATGTATATACAAGAAATGTTGCATTAGAGCAGGAGGCTCAAGAATATAAATGTTCAAGCTTCCATTAGCACATCCCTTTCTGAAAGAGACAAATACTCTCCAATTTGTCAACCTAAAACTAACAGGCAGAATATATTCAAAGCAACTAGTTGGTAAAACTCCTTTGCTTCTCCACCAAAGAAACCTTAACATAGAACTAAGATAACATATAATTGAAGTAGAAACATTTTGTAGACTAATAAAGGAGAAGGAATTCCTCTTGCTAAATCTTGGGCATACAAGAAGCAAAAGACCAAAAGCGCAGGATAATAATCATAAGTTCATAACAACAACAACAATAAATGAGTATTTCTCACTATGAGACATCTTGATAAAAACATATGTAAAATGCAGGATGCAGGCCACCGGCCCAATTGACAGCTATATCACATTGGTCATGGTTCAGCTTGACAGCACCACCAACCGAGCCTCCAGCATATGTTTGACAAAACGAGTACAGTCCATCAAAGACGGGGCAATCTTCGCCGACATTAAAGCGCTTGAGTTGCCTCAGATGGTCCTGCTGCGTTTCAGGGGTTATGCTTCGAAGGAATGCAACATAATCGTCGGCATGGAAGCGGCAAAGGTCCCTGTCCCTAGCAGGGAACGGCTTGAGGACCTGCATATGCTGAAGCAGTCCATAGTGGGCAAGAAGAGCATGTGTCATCCGAATTCGATGCGGCTTCATAGGGTGACCTTGGCCATAATAGTAATTCCCAACCTCTGGATCATAGAAATAACACACTTTTCGCTTCACCCCGTCCGGTGCAGATGGCAACGAGTTGCCGCCACCAGCATCCATGGCAGTTATTTATTTTTTATTTTCCCTGCTAAATTCAAGCATTCAATAATCCTAACAAAACTTACAGGGAAGCAAAACGAGCCAAGATAACTCATAACGAACGAGTGAAACACGTCCCGAAAAATTGGTCTATTAGAACTAGAAAATCGACATAGAACTAACACTAACTAGAAATTTTCAAAAACAAGTAAATTGAAAAAAGAAAACGAGAAGGTAACTCGTAAGAGAATGGGAATTGAATGCGGTAGTGATAATAAGAAGAAAAAGAAGAGGGATAGGGTTTACAGTGAAAAGAGGATCTTCTTCTTCTTCTTCTTCCTCTTCACTTTGGTGGCACTGAATCCGGACTCTCTTGTTCCTCTTCACTTTCGCTGCTTTGTTTGTTAGGAGCTGCTGTCCTGCTCGCTGCTCGCCTCGTCAGTCTTTAAAATGAGAGAAACCCCAAGAAATACGTCGCCACTTGCCAGCTGTTATAATGCCCCATGGTACACCGGTACTCCTTCCTTTTGTGGCCGTTCGATATAACCCAAAGGACTAGATTCTAGAATGGTTGGTACTTTGTATTTAATTTTGATATTGGGTTTATAGTAGTATTTTTTAATAATGTGTAAATTTTGTATGTTTTTTTCATATAAAGATCATAAATTGGAGGGTCTAATTTATAAATTTTAATTTTTTAAAATTTTTAAATCACAAAATCTACTCTCCGATTTGTGAACATTAAAAAAAAACCAATTTTAGAAAATTTACTCTCTAATTTGTGAGTTTTAATTTTTTTTATTTTTAAATGAACAAATCGGACTCAAACCTCTCCTCTAGGCATTAGTTCTAAAGTTTAACATTAGTAGGGGGTATACTACTTTTTTTTTTAGCACCTCCGGTGCTAAACGCCTCCCTAACATTTAGCGCCTCAAGGAGGGGGCTAAAATAATGTAGAACGCCCAAAATAGATGTTAAACGCCCATCTCTCTGCTTCTTCTTTGACGTTGAGCATCCTCAGCATGCCTCTCCACGGTGTTCTGTTTTCTGTTTAAACGCTTATGTCCCTGTTCTAAGCGCCGTACATAATTACAAACATTAGAAAAACTAGAAAAATTATGAAAATCAATGAAAAATAAAATGATATAAAATAAAACTGAAATAAAACAAAAGTAAACTAAAGGATACTGATGGTTGGGTTGCCTCCCAACAAGCACTCCTTTACCGTCAAGCTCTTCTAAGGAGGAGGATCGTAGGGCTTAGATCTTCACCCTTCATAGTGAACATCTTTTCTGTACTTCCATGAATCAGCTCAACATGCTCCAGAGACAAGATTCTGTTCACAGTGTGTGGTACAATTGGACTTCTAGTGAACACCACCTTCATGCCAGGTGAGAAGTCCTCAATAGGAATCTTCTTATCCCTCTAGCCCTTGGGTACTTTCTTCTTGGTGCCTCCTCCATCTTTGGCAAGTGGTGAATGTTCAACACCAAACTTAGATTTGATATCAAGGGGTACTGTATAGCTTTCCACCAAGTGAAAGGGCTTAAGCTTTGAACTCTACACGCTAGTACCTCATTTGTCAGAGAGTGGTTAAGATTTAAAAATCTTGAATAATAAATAGTCCTCATGCATCCTCAGGTATAACTCTCCTCTCTCGACGTCAATTAGGGCTCTTCCAATAGGTAGGAATGGCCTTACTAGGATGATAGAGTTGTCTGTATCATCTTCCGTATCAAGTATCAAAAAGTCTGCATGAAGGTAAAGGTCTTCAACATTTACTAGGACATTCTCCACTAATATTTATGAACTTCAAGGCATAATGAGAGCCGAAACTATTCAAAATTAGAGTGTCATTAGCCCCGTTCAGTAACTAGACATGAGCTTAAATGACAACTCAAAGTCTCAAGCATTTTCTCTTCTTGGTTCTATATTGTTTTGGTTGCTTGAGGACAAGCAACAGTTTAAGTTTGGTGTTGTGATGCATGAGCATCTTATATCCTTTTTGTTATCATTTTCCAGTTGTTTTTAGTTAGATTTTCATTGATTTTACTTGATTTTAGTGCAAAACTTTCCTTTTAATGCTACTTTGAGTTGTTTTAGTATTTTTGTGATTTCAAGAGAAATTTGGAACAGTTTGGCAGAGTTTGGAGCTAAAAAGGAAACACCAGCAGCAGTCCGAAATTTTCACTTTTGGACTTTTTAAGTGAATTTAGCATTTATTAGTTCTATTTTATTTTTTTTTAATAATTTTTATTTACAAACAATACTTTTTTAGTTTTAGGAATTATTATTTTATTTTATTATTTCGTTTCAAATTAGGTTAGTATAAAAAGGAAAAGATCTTCTGTATTTGGATCTGCTTCCTTCCGCACATTTTCAGAACCCTAGTTTTTCTATAAGTCATGAGCAACTAAACCTCTTAGTTAAGGTTAGGAGCTCTGTTTATTTTTATGGATTAGAACTATTAGTCTTCTATTTTAATTAATGTTTTGATTCAATTCTAATGATTATTTTCGTTTTTAATCTTATGAATTTTGGTGGAACAAGAGTACGACTCTTATTCTACATGAGTTCTTGTGATTCTCGAGAGAGTTATCTCGCTTGAACTACAGCTTGAAAACAAACTCCTCCTAAATTGCTAATTGCATGAACTAATTGGGATGTGTGAATATAATTCTGTTAGCTTTGGGTAATTAGGATTTTTGTGGCCATAAACTAGTTTTTGAACTTAATTCTCTAATCGAAATTAAGTGACCACGAAAGTGGCAGTTAATGAAGGTTAGAGGAGGCTAAATCACTAAGAGATTTGGGTTTAGACATTTATAGTTTGTCATAGAATGAATCATGTATTGTTAAAATAGTTGATAAGAACTTTTAATTTGGAAAAGTAAACATCTCTGAAGTCTTAACTATTTTCTCATTCTGTTTTCACACCAAACAAATTTATTTGATTTATTTGCTTGCTATTTACTATTTATGTGTTTCAACCATCAAATTCCTTTTTAATTCGCCTAACTAAGTCCAACTTGACAATCATTACTTGCTTAGTCTGACAATTATTGTGGGATCGATCCTCACTCATTTGAGGTATTATTTGGATGACTCGGTGTACTTGCCGGTTAAGCTGTGCGAGTTCTCAATTCGCACACCTTGTAATTATCTCCATACTAAATTAAAACACACCATTTCTCCATAATTGAGAATAATACAACAATAATTTTCATATAAAAAATTAGCCCTTAAAAAAAATGATAAGACAAGATAAGACCTTAAGAATAAGAAATTTTTTGAACAAAAATAAATTAAAAAATATTTAATTTATTGAAATAATTAATTTTAAAAATTATTACGAAAATACGTAGAATGACTTATCTCGTTTACCGTGTAAATGAGACAAGACAGTGCGTGTGACACGTGTATATCTCGTTTACAGTGTAAACATATACGAGCAAGCTTATCTGGCTTACACTGTAAACGAGATAAGATTGGGTCACGCCTAAATATAAATGTCGTTTACAGCCTTGATTTGGGCCCCATTTCGAAGTTTTCCTCCATTTTCTTCTCTCTTCTATCCCTTTTTGACTATATTATCGAGTAAGACAAAAATGGCCCACGCAGATTGACGTGATTCGAACATCAATAGACTGAACGCCACATGGCACTACATCGGGATAGCCGACTTTGCTGTTAGTTTTATTATCTTGACATTTATGTTGTCCCATATATGTATAGTCTTGGTTAGGATACTTACCAAAAACTAGAACACAATTTTTATCATTAGCAACAAGAGCTAATAGGGAATAAGTCTAGGAATGTGGTTATCATTTTTCAATAATTAAGTTGTTAACTACATAATTATTAATTTAGATATTAAATAATGGGGTAGATGTTTTTCAACCATTGAAATTAGTTTATTCGTTACATATTTCTTAATTTGTGAACTTAATTATTAACTATCAAAGTTTGATAATTAAATTATTAAGCTAAAGTTTGATAATTAAATTATTAATTACTTTTCTTAATATTTTTATTTTATTTAACATATTAAGGAAATGTCTATTAGTTAAGTAAGTCCATGTCAACATAAAAAATTGTATCAACATAAATTAAGTTAGTACATACGTGTAAATTTATGTTAAAACAAATGTATACAATAGTTAAGTCGGTTTGATATGTCCATGGACCAATACAAATTTTTAATAATTGTGATATTTTATTTTTTGTCAGAGGTCTCGCCTACTTCTGCCCCGGCGAGTGAGTCACACGCTTCCACCACCTGACGCTATCGTCCCGTATTTAAGAGAGGCTAGGTTCAGCGACACGGTGCCTCTTAGGGACTTCGTCTTTGACAACTCTCTGATCACGACATTTGTTGAGGGGCTAGGAGGGAGAAAGTCAGGCCTCGCCGGGCGCAGTTGGACGTGGAGTATGAGGAGGAGGCACTGGCGCGATCCATTTGGTTCAGGAGGTCTGCAGCATCAAGCAGTCTAGAACACTTCACCACCCAATTGGCATGATATCAGGCTGTCCAGCAGCTATCAGGGGGAGCAAATAGTCGAGGAGATAGGGTTCGAGGATGCATTCCAACTTCATACTGCTAACTAGGCCTCAATGCACGCCTTGCGGATCAGTTTCGAACTGGCAGAGAGTAGAGTATCGGACAGTTTCATCATTCTTTTGCACCCATAAATATTTCAGCTTGGATGCCACAAATCTCGCCATGAGCTGGCTCGTCATACGGGGCAGACATACGACTGGGTGCCAGTATGTGATGCCTCCGTCAGTGGACTATGATCTATTACTCACGTCATTCCATCCTCAGCTGTCACCACTTTTTGCTCCACTACCTCAGCCTCAGCCTTAGATGCACCAGTATGCCCCCCGTCCCTTGCTCTGAAGGCTACTATATCCCACTTCCATCACCGCCTCCACAGCAATCACAAAATCCTTTTGCGTAGCCCTAGCCTCATGCAGACCTTTGGCCAGCGCCATGCACAACCTCCATCATGTGGTATTAAGCATGGCCTCAACTATCAGGATCGGTTCGACAATCAAATAGCAGTTTTTGAATCTTTCGATTCTGGTATATGACCAATTCACTTTTACATCGATTCATGGTTCGACCGCTGGGTTCGAACTGGTTTTTTGAACATTGTGTCTAGCCGAAGAAAAAGATAAGGGTCAATTAGTCATTTTTTATTTGTCAGGGCAGCTTGTCAATAATGAAAAAAGTCAGGGCCGAAAAGAGGCGTTACTCGTTAAAAAGAAACATCCCGCTAACAAGTAATAACCCAGCATCTCGACGCTCCTCTCCCCGTCCTCCACTAAACTCACCTCCTCTTTGCCCTACTCAGCAGTCTGCACCGCCGCATCGCCACCCAGTATCACCCACCAGCCGTCAACCCAACCCTCCCATTACGACCTCCTCCAGCGAAGCTTCTCGTCGATAGCTTCGTTCCTCCTGACTCCGCCGCTCTGCTTTGCCATCTCTTCCCTGCCTTCTACTTCGCCACTCTAAACATCTACTTCTCGTTGCGGTGGCCAACTTTGGGCGCACTCGCTTCCGCTTATTAACTACCTAACCGTACATTAGGCATTGTTAACAGTGTACATATCAGACACTATGGGCACTTCCGATCCACCAATCAAGGTCGACCTAGAAGACGAGCTCGAAGGCGAGCTAGTTGGTACCAAGGATTACTTCTTTTCCAAGATAGGCGAGTCCGTACCGTTGAAGCCCGATGAAGACTCCAACTACGACCCTGAATCCCTTCCTTCTCAGCCTCTTGCAGTCTCCGAACGCTTCCGTCTCGTTTTCGTTGCTCATTCTTCGGGTAAATATCCTAGTTTACTTCATTTCTGGTAATGTATTTGGTCCTCACTGTTGTTAATTTAGGTTTTTATTTTTATTTTTAGGGTTCTTTGTTGTAAGGACGAAGGACGTTATTGATTCGGCAAACGAATTTAAAGAGAAGGGGAGTGGTTCTCTTGTACAACAGCTGAGTCTCGTTGATGTCTCTATTGGTAGGGTTCACTGTTTGGCTCTTTCCACGGATAACTCAACTTTGGCAGCTTCGGTCTCCGGCGACATACGGTTTTACTCTGTACCTAATTTCTTGAATAAGGTATTTTTTTTTCCATCATTTTGTTGTTGTTATCATTATGCTAAATGTTGATGTATTTGGATGCCTACTTTTATCTTTTTCTGTATCCAGAACTACTTTATACCTAGTTATGCCAGAGTGTGAAAACACTACTTTTTCTTATTTATTTGTTTAAGCATTTTAGTTTTGTCGGGGGAAGTGCCCAAATGGCTTTGTAGGTTCCTGAAACCCAAATATTTTGATTGGTCTCTAATATGCTATTACCAAAACATTGAAACTTGAAAATTTTTGGACGAGAGGTTTGGGAAATGAAGAAATGCTAGACATACAACTAGCATTTCCCTATAAAAGATCCCCCAAAAGTGTGACATAAGCTTTAGTATTATCCATCGAGTTGGACTGGACCTGAGGAAGGTTTTGCTAAGTTAAATTGTGATGGGAGTGTCTTTATGGATGAGAACTGTGCTGGCTTTGGCTGTGTGTTGCGGAATAGCTCTGGCAACTGGGTTTTTGGGTGCTTTGGTCCTGTTTTCGGCAACGGGGTTTTGCGAGCTGAGCTTTGGGTAGTTTGGAGAGGTCTATACATGGCTTACCAGCAAATGATGACAGCTATTGTGTGTGAGACTGACTCTGCAGATGCTTTCTATCCAGTAAACCACTGGAAAATCCCGCAAGAGCATGAGGAGAGGGATTTGATCCAGCAGATTTTTTATCTGAAGTTGAAAGCTAATTGGATGATTCAGTTCTCTCTCATTCAGCGGGATGCTAATTGAGTTGCAGATGTGATGGCCAAGTTGGGAGCGCAGAATGATGGAATTGCAGTAGATTGATTAATCCACCTATGGAAGTCGAGCCAATTCTTGCTCAAGAGATGGGTTAGGGTTTTGTATCCCTGCCCTGCTGTTTTCTTTCGTTCCTTTGTCTTTGTTTTTATTTTTCTTCTTTTTTTTAAGTCACACATCAACAAAAAAATATCCATCTTTACAACTCCCCTATCTCTTCTTGATATGTTGTTTTTGCTGAGACTTCTCCATTGTCATCATAATGCATTTCATTTGATATTCTGTTCCTCTGGCAAGCTTGTAATGCATTCTCTAATTTTTGGTGCCTGAAGTTTTTAATATCTTCTGAACAACTCTGGCTTTTGCATGATCATTGTTAGTAGCTTGCAGTTTGTTGGAACAGTCATTAGGATATTGTATCACCTTATTGTATATTTTAGTAAAGATTAAATTAAGTGCAATAGCTAATCAATGAGGAATTGTAGAAATAGTCAATAGCAATGTATTAAAAACTACAGTTGACTAATATTCTACTATTGTTATGATGACCCCAGACCCCGTCTCATCTTGAGGCTAGTTAAGCTCTCAGATTATTGAAAGAAAGACATACAGACCTTGTATTTCCACTCTGGCATTTAATAGAGTTAATTAATGATGTGCTGTTGTTGCAGGCTTTTTATCCTCTTAGTATTATTATTTATTATTTTGAGTTTTTCTTTGATGATACTTTATTTTCTAGTGTGCTCTTTGCATTTGTCCTACAAGAATTTCTTTTTCTATAGGAACAAGGCTCTTCTTATGTGTGTATAACATCTATTGATTGCTTAGAATATGTTTCTCACATGTTCTTACATCATTACATACTTTTGTTTCTTTATAAGCACATCTTATGTGGAATTTATGGCGAGTGTCGCGTGTTTTAGGTTACTTGAGCAGTTTTCATGATTTATTTTTCATGTTTTTTAATAGAATTGAGGAGGCCAAATTTTGCATTGAATATACATTTGGTTGCAGCTGAACGCTCGTTTTGATAAGGTTTCTTTAGCACGTTGCTTGAAATGGGATACAATTATGCTTTCTGTATATATTTATAACACGGTTTCATTTATTTAGACAGGGGTTCAATATCACATAGGATGGCATGGGAAGCTTTCTTAGTTTATCAAGATGATTTATGCTTTCCATTTTTTTTTGGCTCTTTGCTTAGGTGGATACTTTATCCTCTTTAATATGTATTTAATCTCCACCTTAATAAGCTCCTTTCTTTTTTCTAGAACAGAACCCCCACCCCCCCAAAAAAAGAAAACAAACAAAAAATAAAACTGCACCAAAACCTAAAGCAATTCTGACAATGGCATTTACGGCAACAAATCCTTTTGGTGATGCCATTGGTAAGGGGATCCTTTGGTAATCCAAGAATCACTTTTGCTCCCTTCCTAATTAGTCATCTCTTCCCTTAGAATGTTGGCACTTCCAAGAATCCCTTTTATAGATTTCTTTTAAATAGGTATTATTTTGTGTCCTTCAGTTGACACCACTCAATCTCTAGGTTTGTAACATTTCTCCTTGATCTCTCCTTAGCATCCACCCTCAACCAGAAACATTAGCAACTGGTTTAGCTATCTCCTAGTGTGACTTCGCAGTCCCTAGAAAATTTTTCTCTCTTAACACTTGATTTATTATTAGACTAGGATCATGTCCAGCCTGAAGTCTCATGTACTCTCTCAGTCTCTTGTTGGTTGAAAGATTATCCCTATCCCTAGAAAAAATAGCTTACACAAGAATTTGCTGGATGCTAACACTACTGCCTGAGTGTTTTGGTTTAGCTTTTTGATGGGGTTTCTGTAGTAGAAATGTTAGTTTGGGACATTGGCTACTTTTGCTCTTCTAAAGTTTCCTTATTCTTAGTGTTTGTCCTGTTTATGATTTTTTAATTTGTAATGACAATCTGTTTTTTATTGTATCATCATTAACCAGGAAGTGAAGCAGTCTTTTTCCTGTTCACTCAATGATTCGGCTACCGTCAAGGACATGCGATGGATAACAACATCAGAAAATTCATTTGTTGTGCTTTCAAATACGGGAGTGCTATATTATGGAGAGGTTAATTCTCCCCTTAAATGTGTGATGGACTCTGTTGAAGCTGGTATGATACTATCATTATTCTGCTCTACTTTATTTGCCACCTTATTATCAATATTTGCTATTTGGTGTTTATTGATTTGATGGGTGAAATTCCAGTGCTAGACAGTATGAGTTAATTTTAATTTCAGTCTGCTACATTATTTGCTTCACTACCATAGCTTCAGTTATTATTTTAGTTGTTATCTGGTTGTTGGGGAATCTTCATTGCAAAGATTCTTCACTCTCTTCCGTTTGGTTCATGGCATACTTATTTTCATGTCTAATCTAATTACTTGTTCTAATTTATTTCTTCAAGTTGATTGGGGCATAAAAGGGAACTTTATTGCTGTGGCAAGAAGGAATGTTCTAAGTATTTTATCGGTTAAGTTTGAAGAATGGATTTCAATTTCGTTATCTTTCAAATCCTGGATTGGTGATTCTGACCTGAATTGTAGCATAAAAGGTTTGCATTCTCCTCTTCATCTCTCTATTTTTAATACACTAAGATATTGTATATGTGTATGTGCTCATGTTGGCTATTGACTTTCAATATTTAAATTGTTGACAAATATATTAACAATGATTCGATCAAAAGGACAATATCCCAAAGCTATTAAACGAATATGATTAGAAAAAATAAGTCACTACTCTTTCATACTTGCTCTCTGAGCTTGAGATCAAGATTTAATATATATTTATAGTTTTTAGGCAATCAAGCATAACAAAAAGCAGCAGAATCTAGCTGCTGATTCAATCTTTTATTATGGTAAAACATTAGTTTTGGATGATTCTCATTATACATAAATCCGTCCAGTTTTTTATTCTATTTTTTTTCTCATTATACAAGGCTTCAATCATAAGGACAGTATGTCAAAGCTATTAAATCAATTGGAATTATAAGTCATTAGTCTATTTCTTACTTCCTCAGAGATCAAGATTAATATATATTTACAGTTTTAGGCAATCAAGCATAATAAAAAGTAGCGGCAGTGAGGGAATTAAAATCTAGCTGCTGAATGCTGATTCAATCTTTTATTAATGGTAGCCTTCGATCAAGATGTTCTCGCATTTCCCATTTGGGCAATTATGGTAGTCCCCCCCTTCTACCCAATGGCCAGCTCCCTCTGCTTCACCTCCCCTGGTATTGTATGGGCCGCACTTGACACTTTCCAAGATGGCCTATACAACCTTCCTTCTTTCTCCCACGTAGTTTGTTGGTCAAACCAGGGATTCTTTTTCGGCCTTCGGGGTCAACCCGGTGGATTCTATGAAGGCGGCGGTGTGACCAGGCCATCATAAGAAAATACAGCGGGGAAACATATTGGTTTTAGACTTATACATGTAAATACCTCCAGTTTTTTATTCTAATCTTTTCCCTGTTGCTTTAAGTTTGGAATGCCTTAGGAGGAAAAGACGTCAATTGGTTTAACCACATTTTTCAATGAAATTTTAATATACAAGAAGATGCCAAACGAGTGGAGTAAGAACATTTTGGTCTCTAGGGGATATATAAAATTGTGGAAATTGCAGAGGGATCAAACTCATGACTTATGAGTCGTACCATGAAGTTATGGGAGAGAGTGATAGAACGGAGGTTGAGACAGGAGACAAAGGTCTAGGAAAACCAGTTTGATTTTATGCCAGGTAGATCCACCATAGAAGTTATATACTTGCTAAGGAAACTGATGGAGAGATACCGGAGTAATTAAAAAAAAATCTACATATAGTGTTTATTAATTTGAAAAAAACATAAAATAAGATACTAAGACAAGTCCTATGGAAGGTTTTGGAAAAGAAGAATGTAAGGATTGCATATATTCGTGTAACTAAGGATATGTATGATGGGGTTACAATTAGTGTGAAGACTCAATTTGGTGTAACAGAGGATTTTCCCATTGGTGTAGGATTGCATCAAGGTTCAACTCTAAGTCCATATATTTTAACATTAGTTTTGGAAGTGCTTATTGAGCATATTCAGGAACTCATGCCATGGTGCATGTTTTTTGCCTATGATGTCGTCCTTATGGGAGAATCATGACAAGATTTAAATCAGAAGCTAGATTTATAGAGAGAAGCTTTCGCGGTGTGTGGTTTGCGCATAAGCCGCGATAAGACGAATTATATGGAATGTAAGTTCGGTCGAGAGGGGGAAACACTAACATAGTAAAATTTGGAGATAGCATTCTACAACAAGTTAAGCATTTTAAGTATCTTGGGGGTATCAGACAAAATAATGCAGAAATTAGGAAGTACAACATAGGAATCAAGCTGGTTGGTCAAAGTACGTCTGATTTTATATCCGACAAAAAGATACCATTAAAACTTAATGACAAATTTTATCGCATTGCCATTAGACTGAACTATGTTATATGGAACAACGTGTTGGACCACAAAAAGTGAGTAGGAACATAAATTGAGTGTGACAGAGGTGAGGATGCTAAGATGGATGAGTTGCCATACACGTATAGACAAAATAAGGAACGCAAATATAAGATAATGTTGGAGTAGCTCCTATAGAAAAGATGGTAGAATCTCGTCTTAGGTGGTTTCGATATGTGGGAAGAATATCAGCAAAACATCTTGTTAGGAAAATGGATCAGATAGAATATAGACAGGTGGCGAAAAGTAGAGTAAGATCCAAGAAAACCATACACGTGGTGGTCAAAGGAGATCTATGTGTAACCGGTCTCACTACAAACATGATACGTAATAGGACGTAATAACATCGTTTGATTCATGTAGTTGACTCCACCTAGTGGGATAATATTTTTGTTGTTGGTTTGACGTGAATAGAAAAATATTTTAGAGGGTAAAGTATATTTTTTGTCCCTGATGTTTTGCAAAAGTTTCAAAAATACTACTAAGTTTTATTTTTTCAATTTTGTCCCAGAAGTTTTCGATATGCATCAAATATATTCCTGGCCGCTAATTTTTCAAAAAATTTAGGACCAATTCAATAATAATTTCATAAGAACAACCTTCAACACAAGCAAATCAAGCATAATTTTCATACATTTTTGTTGGATTGGTCTTAAATTTTTTGAAAATTTAGCTATCGGGGATATATTTGATGCAAATCGAAAACTTTTGGGATAAAATAAAACTTCAGGGTATTTTTGAAACTTTTGCTAAATTTCAAGAACACAAAATATACTTTACCCTATTTTTAGAAGTAATTAAAAAGTTGGTATTACACTATTAGGAAGTGTCAATAAGAAATGCACTTCCCCATTTTATTTTTTGCTTGGATTTTGGTGTTGAAAATTCAATACATGGTGCTGTTTCTTTGCTATGCAGAACGTCTAACATAAAGTCTTTTCTTTGAGATGTACCAGTGGATTCTGTCAAGTGTGTTCGATCTGATTCCATTATAATTGGATGCTTGCAATTTACTGAAGATGGCAAGGAGGAAAATTATCTTCTCCAAGTTATTAGAAGTAGAAATGGTGAAATTAGGGCTGTAAGTGTAAAATTCTTGCATTTGCTTTTTGGTATCATGCATTTATGACCTATTCATGTCTATACCTCACCATATGTATTAAATTTACATTTGCTGGATCTTGAGAATGATTGCATGCTTTCAGTAAAAGTGAATTTGTTTATAATATTGCTTGGTTATTGGTAAAATAAATATTTGCACTTTAGCATTCTTTCATGATAATGTATCTAGACCTCTTTTTTTTAGCTATTACCTATTAGTAAATTTTTTGCTGGACATGCATTTGTTTGCCCTTGCTCAACAGCTTAAATGAATTGATTCTTTGGCTGGGAACTGAATTTGGTTGATCATTTATCAAATGATCAAGAGAGTGATTCTCCTTCAAATCTCAAATTATACATCTTAAACTAGTACCTAATGTCACTATAATTAGTTTTCCATGATGGAAATATCTTCAGTTGTAGTTGTACTCAACTAATATTTTTTAATATTAAAACTTGCTTTTAGCCCCACGTGTTTATGGATTTGGTTTTAGTCCCTATACTAACTACTAAATGGATTTTGATGTGAATTCCTATACTGGTACTCCTTTAGTTGTTAGTCCCTAACTGGTTATGCAATAAAAATAAAAATGCATTCGTATGGATGCTGTAATAACCAAAGGAACTTGCATTTGATTTTACATGCAGCATTAAACATTTTTTTTTCTTTTTTCTTTCAGGGTTGTTCTGAATTTGTTGTCCAATCTTTCTCTGATATCTACCTAGGACTTATTGATGACATTGTACCATTTGGAAGTGGACCCTACCTTTTATTGGTGTACCTAGAACAATGGTAATTGTTTTGCATTTCATGGCTTGACACTCCGTTCACCCCTTATTTCCCCGTTTTGAATACATGTTAAAGCTTCATAACATGAAAGCTCTTTATTGCTTTTACTATTTGGTTTTTAAACATGCATAAGATTTTATGTATGTTGTCATCCTGACATTATAGATATCTCAAGATATAATAAGAAGCTTCATTTTGCTTTAGCCTACATTGGCTAAAACCAAATCTAGGTCTATTTTTGAACACAGTTCCAACTGTTACAAAATAAAATAAGAACTTCATTTGTTGCCTGATCTAGGTTTATTGGACTTGATATTCTGCTTTGAAAATAGATTCCTTCTTGTCTTTAACATTTTTCTGCAGAATTATGAGTGTTTATAAACATTTCTTTCTGTAACAAGAATTTTTTTTATTTTACCATAAAATATATAAATTAACATTCTAATTAATAGTTGACAAAATACAAAGGTACAACATTGACTAATTTATAAGTACAATTTTTCTTATTATAATTATAATTTCAAAATTAAATTATACATATAAATATATATCAACATGTTATAATGTCAAAATAACAGATTTTCTGACAAGCATGTTTTTTGTGATAGAATTAGACACTTAGCATCTAGTTGGTGTAGGTCATGATATTTATGGGGACTTCCCTCTTGAACATGTTGAGAGATTGGAAACCTATGCTTTATACATAAATCTTTTGTTTTTTGCTTTTCATTTTATAGGAGATCCCTTATCCCCCAATTTGTATTATCCTTGTTGTCATAATGAAATTCTTTTTTTTTATCACACAAAAAATGTCACATTTGAAAATAGATGAATTGTAGCTTATTTTAATGTTGTAAAGAAGTGGTGAAGATTGAAGAGTATCCTTTAGAAATAAAGGAGGCGAGTGAAACATAATAATGCTTTTTATAAAGGGATAAAGTTATATTTTACTCTTGATTAAAACTTATTTGATGGTCATCAATATCATGCCTTGAATGATAGTTTATTTATATGAAGAATTATATTGGAAATGAACTTGATTTTTTCTAATTTTTAATTTTTTACTTTTTGAATAACTATAGCGAGCTTGCAATCCATGGCAACAAGAAGAATACGGATCAGCACATTATGTTAGTAGGTTGGTCAGTGGATGATTATAAGAATGAAGCTGTGCTTGTTGATATTGAAAGGGATAATTGTGTTCCAAGAATTGAGCTTCAGGGTACTTCCAAACTCATTTCCTTTTATGGTACCTCTTTTGTTTCCATCAGAAAAGGCAAATATCAATTAATGGAAATACATATTCTTATGCCTTTTTTTTTGGTTTCTTTTTTCCCCAATGAAAGTAGAAAGTCATTTTTACATAAATAGAATCAAGCAAATTTAGTGACCTCTGTATCGTGAGTTCTTGAGATAATGGAAGTTCCTAAGGAGGCGTCTTTAGGGGAAAATATTTGATAGACTAAGGAGTTAATGGAAAAGATAGCGAAACTTTTGTGTAACTTTGTGAGATCCAAACTCAGCCATAATAATCCAGGAAAAGTTATCTGTTGGGCTTTTATTTCATCGAGACAGTTGCATCCAAAAGTTGAAGAGAGGATAGGCTTCCTGAAATCCAGTTTCTCCATATCTATTCAGGATTGTAGAAAACCCCCAAAAATGCAATCATATGCTTTCTTGACCCCCCCCCTTCTCTCTCTTTCGCACGCGCGCACAACACAAATGAAAAGTTCTATATTTACTTGGTGAGTATAAATTATATTTTATGTAAGTCCTAATGCACTTTCATTTTCAGAAAATGGTGATGATAATTTGCTCTTGGGTCTATGTATTGATAAGGCATCAATATATCAGAAAGTGGGAGTTGAAATTGGTGTGGAGGGAAGGAAAGAGCTCTCACCACATTGTGTTCTCATATGTCTTACATTAGATGGAAAACTTGTTTTGTTCCATGTTGCTAGGTATGTTATTTGAAGTATGTTTTCTATTTTGTCAGCTGTATAGATTTTTCTCCACATGCAATTTTCAAATAAAATGTTGAGAAGGAATTGTTTTTAGTCTTGCAGGCCGTGAAGTTTCAGCTGATGTTCCTGCTGTCATTGAGGGAGATGCTTCTTTGAAGCTACCTGTGGAGGATCCTTCCACTGTTGCTCATGGATTTCAGAAAGAGGAATCAGATCAGGTGTTTTTGGTCTTCAACTTTTGGATTTGAAACAGAAGAGTTATTGCGTTGACTGTTGGGTCTCAGTTAATGACAATTTTGATAATAATTATGTGCAGGCTTATGAAGCAAGTGAGAATCAGAAATCCAAGGCTATTGCCAATTCTAAGCAAGTGGCAAAAACTGAACATTTTGTTAAGCACCCACAGGTGGAGTCACTGTCAAATTTGAAGTCTAATATTAAGCAAACAGTTCAAAATGTAGTAGATCTGAACCATGCCACTGATAGTAATAGTGCATCTACCTTTGAGCAACGGGCAAACTTAGGTCAAAATCCTGCAGCACTTGGATCAAATATTGGCTCTTTTATGACAAACACTCATTCTGCTACTCCTGTTTTGTCACATAATAACACTTCACAGAAAACTACTGTGATGTCTAAGGTTCCATGGAATACAAACAGTCCATGGGACTCACAGAGACCTTCTCATCATTCACCTAGTGAAACATCTTCAATTCCAAAAGGATCTGACTTCTCCTCATTTTCAACGTCAAGCCCTATTGGTGGTGTGGGTTACCAAAGTCAAATATATACTAAGGGCAGTACAAATGTTCACAGTACCAAAGTTCCTGGAGGCATCGATCAAAAACCCTCTCTTGTACAGGACAATTCTGCCGTTAGGCCTATTCAAAGTACAGAACAAGTTACTACAATAAGATCCGCAAATACACAACCAGTCTCAGCATTTTCCTCACATTTGTCTTTGAATGGAAATGCAACAGCTGGCAAGTCTTCTACTCGGAAATTTCATCCTTCTAATGAGCAGCATGGAACTTCATCAATGCTTGGGATCTCAAACTCTGATTTATCAAAGCCGTTTAGCAATGTATTATTTCTGAAAATGTTTCATAGTTTCATATTTGACAGGGTAGTACTGATGAGAGTATGTTAAGGCCTGTTTCATTTTTGTTTTTTTGTTTTCTTTCTTGTTTTCATGTTTGATGTTTTTATTTTCAGAATTTTCCGAAGAAAAAAGTGAACACTTTAGAGGATTATATGTTTTCACTATATCTAAGTTTTTTCTTCATAAAATTCTGAAAAAGAAAACTGAAAGATGAAAATAGGAAGCAAAGTGGAAACGAGAGGCCCTTAATTGCTCTTTCCATCTTGCCACTTGTGCCAAAAGAAGAATCTAGACTTAGTTCCATATTTTTCTTCCTCTGCTATTAGTTTACTTTATTATTAGATGAGTAGAAAGGATTTAGAAGGAGAAAAGACAGGAACTCTTATGCAATTCTTTTCCATGTTTTAATTTTTCTCTTTTTATTCTTTTCTCTAGATCAATGAGATGACAAAAGAACTGGATCTACTGTTGAGGTCGATAGAAGAGGCTGGTGGATTTAAAGATGCTTGCACTAAGTCACTAAAAAGTTCAATTGAAGCAGTGGAGCAAGGCATGGAGACCTTATCTAGAAATTGCAAATTTTGGGCGGTGATATTTCTTTCCTTTCTATTTTTTTTCACCTTTCCTGTTACAATAACATCTTTTCCATGACATCTCTTGTTGTGGATAATAATATAATGTTTAATTTTTTACTTGTATTATGGTATTGACTTAATACAGATTATTTTTTAAAGTGCTGTAGAGATCCTGATTATATACCACAGCAATATTACAATAATAAAACCTCTTCCCACTTGATGGGGTTATTAACAATTTTTAATTGTGTATATTTGATACAGTCATGTATATTTTTAGGCTAGATCAGTTGGTCCTTGATCCTGTTTTTGTCTTCAAAATTCAACAAATAGATGACTTAAAACATTGTACACGATGGAACTATTCTATAAATTGTACTATACTATGAAACTCAGGCTTTAATCTAATACATTGGTTACAATGGAAATATTGTGAATATTAATTCTACGTCATTAAATTTTGTATGTTATTGAAAACTTAAACAAAAAGGGATGGGTTGGTGCTTGTATCACATTCGTGGCAAGAATTTCAACTCTGCCATAAATATGAGCGCAGTCTCTTTCTTCAGCTAAATTGGTAGTCCTAAATTCACAATCCACAGTGGGAGCAATAATTTCCTAATGGAAAATCTAGCTACTAAGATATATCTCAACTCCAAAATCAGAGAGAGGGTCACTGATGGTATCTTCAAGTTTGCCCTCTCTCTTAAGTCTTGATCTTTATGAATATCTCAACAATTGCTTTACTTATATTAAACACATACATGAAGCAGTTGTTGAGATATTCATAAACATCAAGACTCAAGAAGCTCTAGAAATGACTAGACTGGACTTTAGGGGAGCTTAGCATAAATAACCCGTTTCTTTTCACTATTGGGGTTTTATTTTGATGTTTTTTATATTCATTAGGTATTCCCTTGCTCTTTTTCTGTTCTGTTCTTGGTGGTGCTGTTTCTTTTTTATTTCGTTCATATTTTTTGAGGTGGCTCATTTTCAAATGTCTGTGCTTCACTATGCAGTGCCAAATGGAAGAACATGTTGAGGAGGTTCATTATCTACTTAATAAAACCATACAAGGTGATGTTTACATGCAGATGCGTATTGTATTTTTCCCTTTAATCTGTTTTTATTTGTCCTTTTTGTATTTACTTTTTTATGTATAACAGTAAAGAGTGTATCAATGGTGACAGTTATAGGATTTCAAGAGTAATGTAAAGAAGTCATCTTACATGCTTTTTATTTAAAAAAAATAATAAAATTTTAATGGAGATCAATATGTTGTCTCCAAATGAATTAAGGGAGGTATGCGTCGTTTTAAACTAGAGGTAGTAAAGTGTAATCAATATATCTCAAGATGGGGTAATTGTAATTTGCCATTGATTCCTTGAATATATCAGGTTGTTCAAGGCTTTAAGTTGGTAGTAGTCAGGGAGAGAAATAAGCAATAGGGTAATCAGATATTGATATTAGTGATGTATTGCAAAAGGCAAAACACAGGTCCAATTCATTATAGCATTAGTTACTATATTCACCCTAATGAAACAATTAAACAAGTGATAAATAACATTAGGTAGAAAGATAAGTACTATATTCTCCGACAATGATATTTGGATATTCTAACACATCTAGTCTTTCCTTTTCATTAAAAACCTGTTATTCTTTTTACTTAAATGGTTATCTTGTTGGATGACAGTTGTGGCACGAAAAATATACATGGAAGGCATATATAAACAAGCTGCTGATAGCCGATATTGGGACCTCTGGAATCGCCAAAAGCTGAATTCAGAACTAGAGCTAAAGCGACAACATATTTTGACTCTGAATCAGGTATTGGTGATATTTTTCCAATAAGGGATTCATGATGCCTAGCATTTAACAATTTTGTTCAATTGTTTCAGGATTTGACATATCAATTAATTGAACTGGAGAGGCACTTCAATGGCCTTGAACTGAACAAGTTCAGTCAATATGGTGGCCGTAATATAGATCATGGAGCTTGTCAAAATAGATATGGACCTCCTAGGTATGATAATTTGTAGCCACTATTAGAGCTTACATTATACTTAATCCACTTAACAGGTATACACAACTTCAATTGTAGATATGTTGGTTTTCTTCTGTATCCATTTCCTCATTTTCCTTAGGTATTTTGTAGTACAATTCCTTTATATACAGATAAGCTTAGATATCAAGTAAACTCCTGCCTGCTTCACATTCTGCATGACTGCATGTCTCATCTGTCTTTTTAGTCTCCTTGCGCATGTGTCTGCTCTAACTGTGTTCCTCATGTGGATTCAGGCGTTTTTCGGAGAGGAGCTTGTGCTTTTCAAAAGCACAAGCACCTCGTTTTGTGTTTGGTAAATTAAAAGCTCACGTGCTTATGTTTGTAGCTTTTAAAAGCTAGGGATGTGTTAAGTATCTAAGGAAAGTGGGAAACCACACCTTACAGTCTATCAGTATTCGGTATTCACCTTAATCCAGCCTATAGGTAGCCCTTTCCATGGCGATACCATTGTTAAGTATCTAAGGAAAGTGGGAAACCACACCTTAAAAGCTAGTTGTTAAGGGGGAAGAACCACTCTCCTTATATACAACATCAAGCATCCCATACTACTCGAAGTGGGACTTTGAGCACCCCATAATTACCAAATCCCTAACAGGATGCTTTTGAAAGCACCTAAGGCGGAGCTTTTTAAAGTTGGCTTGTACGTATCAAAATTAAAATGTCTAATATAACCCTATAAAATAATAAATATCCAAAATTTTCCTTATTAATTATTAGTACGAAAAGAGTAATTATTCTTTATTATATCTATGTCTATTATGGTCCTTTTTACTTTTAAAAGTTATTTTACTAAACGCAATTATGGTGCTTGTGCTTATCGAAAGCCATTTTTAGTTTGATTTTCCGAGCGCAGGTATGGAGCTTTTAAAAAGCTGGCTTTTGAAAGACAGCTTTCATAAGCTACTTTTAAAAAGTAAAAGTTTTACCCAACCAAGCCTCAGAGTGGTCAAAGAGGGTTACTGGCTTACTGCATTTGTGTATCTTGGTGGTTGTTGGGGTCTATTTTGTTGTTGGTAGAGTCTATTTTGGTCTTATTTTTGTAAATCTAACACACTGATTATTCTTCTCTCTCTATGCTAAGTATTGATTTACTAGTAGATAAATAAACAAATAAACTGGGTATGATGAATAATAAACTATATGGATAGGTATAAATGCTATAGACTTTGACCTTTTTCTGTGTTTTGTTTTACTAAATTATAATTCCCTTTTTTTTCTCTCCTCTTTGCAGACACATTCAGTCAATGCATAGTCTACATAATGCAATTAGTTCACAACTTGTAGCTGCTGAGAATCTCTCTGAATGCCTTTCTAAACAAATGACAACATTGAGTTTAAGCTCTCTACCTAAGGAACAAAAGAATGTGAGAGAGTTATTTGAAACAATAGGAATTCCGTTTGACAATTCCTTTGGCTCTCCAGCCATGAAAGATGTGAGGACCCCTTTAGCTAAGCAGCTTGTCTCTGGTTCGACTTCTAAGAAAGATCAATCTAAAAGAATTCAAACCAGTGCTATGAAGAGTTGTGAACCAGAAACGGCTAGGAGGAGGAGAGACTCACTTGACCAGGTATTAGTCAGTTACTGGTTGGTTCGGTTTTATCATACAACTATGCCACACAATTAAGCAAGCAGATTGGTTAATGCTGCTCAGTTAATTGCTGTGGGTAAAGATTTGATTTTACTTTTTATCTCGCACTGCTGAAATTCTTGATGGAAAAAAGAATTTCTACTAAAAGGAAAGACACATGTAAAACAAGCAACAAAAGTCTAAAATTTTAAAATTAGTGTTGGATGCAGAATTTTCCGTGTCTTTCTTTTTTTGGATGGGATCTATATGATAGAATGTTCTGATGGATATATTGCATTTATTAATGGTTATGATGTGGGTTTTAACAACTTGGGTGCAGAGTTGGGCCTCCTTTGAACCACCTAAAACCACAATCAAAAGGATGCTGCTAAAAGAACCGCAGAAACCAAACCGGAATGGATCATTCTCTTCATTGAAGAAAGAAAAGGTTCAAACTTCTATGATGACAGAATCTGCTTCTCAAAAATCAGATGTGGGAACACCTTCAATTGCTTTCCCTGCAACTAAAATGAAAGGTGAATTGAGATTAATTGTTTATCCTTTTTTTTCCCTCTAGGTATTCGATTAATAGTTAATCTGACATACTATTCATCATGCTGTCTGACTTTGGTCTTTCTCTACAAAATACACATACAGCAGGGAATTCTGGATTTTCCTGTTGAACTCAAACAGGGTTCAGAGCAGGCATTTAAATGGACTGGTAGCCTCCAAGCACCCACACAAGTTTCAGAGTCCAAACCCCGTGTTTTACAAAATATCACTTCAGCAGTTCCCTCTTGGCCTGTATCACAATCGCCAGCTGCAATGATGCCTGGTAGTTACACAGAAACCAAAAATGTTGCTTCCGAAAAATTGGATCTTCCAAGAGTTAATTTATTCTCCAACAGTGATAATACATCAATACTGAATTCGAAAACACCTCAAAAATCCTCTATTCTTTCCTTTTCTAACACAGAAAAACCTTCATTCCTAATTAAATCTACTGAAATGCCAAGTACAATGAGTAAAATAACAATGGCTACTAGTGCTACAATGGGAAACAAACTTTCAAGTGCATTTACTTCTGAATCCTGGAAAAAACACGATTCTTCATCCTTGGAGTCACATTCATCTGCTATATCAGCACCATCAACCTCCCTTGGAAAGATTACTGAGTTCAATTTTACTAAAAGCCGACCCAATGAAAATATTTCTGAACTGCCTACATCTGGTTCATGTGAATCTCCGTCACCTACAATTATTAAACCATTATCAGCTTCGCCATTGTCATCTTCCATCTCATCTGCAGCAGTGTCTCCAGCTCCAGTGTCAGTGCCATTAAGCAGACCTTTGTCTAGTTCAGACACCAGCATAAACTCTAATAGCACTATGTCAACTACTTCAGCAAGAGCTTCTGTCTTATCTGATCAGGGCCTTAAACATGCAGTGTTCTCTTCAACTACTACGTCTGGCTTGAATTCAACCTCAGAGTCACTTAAGTCAGAGATTCGGCCAGCTTCTGTGTCTAATTTAAATACAGATTCAGATGCTGCTGCAGAGATGACCCCTCAGCTGAGTGAACCTCAAACACGTGAGTCTGAATTGAAGGATGGACCTTCTGGAAATCTCACTCCTACTGGTGAGGAGTCTTCGGGAAATGTTGCAAGTTCTGGACCCAATGTAGTCCCAGTTTCTCTACCAGAGCAGCCATCATCCGATGGATCTATGCAGCTTTCGACTTCTTTCCTTACATCTGCTAATGTTCCGAGTAGCAAAAATGGGGGTATGGATGCTGGTCTTTCATATGAGGATGAGATGGATGAAGAAGCTCCTGAGACTGGTAACACGACTGAACTGAATTTTGGGAGCCTCGGTGGGTTTGGGACTAGTCCAATCCCTAATTCATCTGTGCCCAAACAAAACCCATTTGGAGGTTCCTTTGGTAATGTAGCAACAAGTTTGCCAAGCTCGTCATTTACATTCTCACCTCCTAGCGGGGAGTTGTTTCGACCTGCATCCTTTACATTCCCAAGTTCTCAGTCATCTACATCCGCCCAGTCGACAAACACAGGTGCATTCTCTGGTGGCTTTGGTGCTGGGGGAACTGGTCCAACACCAACTCCAAGTGCGTTTGGGCAGCCAGCACAAATTGGATCTGGCCAACAGGTTCTTGGATCAGTCCTTGGTACTTTCGGACAATCAAGACAGCTTGGTGGTGCTTTGCCTGGAAGTGGCTTTGCAGCTCCCGGTGGTTTTGGCGGATTTGCTGGAAGTAATTCCAATAGTGGTTTTCCAACTGCTGCCACCGGTGGAGGGTTTGCTGGTAGAGCATCGGCTGCTGGAGGTTTTGCTGGCATAACATCAACAGGTGCAGGATTTGGTGGCATAGCAGCTTCAAGTGGAGGCTTTGCTGGTGTTGCTTCCACAGGTGGTGGATTCTCTGGACTCACTTCTCCTGTTGGTGGATTTGCTGGTGCTGCTTCCTCTGGTGGCGGCTTTGGTGCTGCCTCATCAACTGGTGGATTTGCAGGAGCTGCTCCAGGAACTGGGGGTTTTGGGGCATTCAGCAACCAAGGAAGGGGTGGGTTTTCTCCTTTTGGTGCAGTCGGAGGCAGTAAACCACCAGAGCTGTTCACACAGATGAGAAAGTAGTATTAAACCGTTGAAAAATTTAGGCGCAGATAAGCAGAAAGTAGGATTTTGTTTTTAACTGTCCAGTTCTCATGTATTTATATAAGAACAATGGAATAGCAGGGTTTTTTTTTTGGTGACTGGAATAGCAGGGTTTGAATGTGTTTTCCTAGCTGCTTAAAATATTCCCTTTGAAGTAAATAAATTACCGAAATAATATTACAAAATTCATATAGTTAATAATCTAAAATATAAGAATGGCAAATAGATTTTAAAAGATATAGAAATATGATAAAAATAATTAGATATTAGATATATATTTTAAAAAATATGGGTTTTGATATGATTTTTTATAAATATAATTTAAAAAAATGAGGCGTTTTTTTAAAAAAAATGGTAATTCTATGATTTGTGCGTTTTTGTTTTTGTTCATAAATGACCGAAAGATTTTAAAAAATGAAAAAAAAATTAATGATCAAATTTATCCCTGATTTAACTTATTCAAATAAGAATAAAATTTTACTATCAAATAAAATATTTAATCAAGTCTAATTAAGATATAACTGTTTTTAACATTATGCTTGCATGCACTCCTCTTCTTTAGAGAATGCAGTCTAAAGAGCAGGGAAAAAAAAAAGAAAAACGCTATATTATTAATAGTTTTATTAAATACACGCTTTAAGTATTTCTATTAACGTGTCTGAATCCGTGTTCCTCCTTCTTCTAGCTTTTTTTTTTCTCGTATTTTCTTTTCTTTCTCTTTCTAATAATTTTACAGTATTATGTATTTTTTCTTTATATTATCCTATTATTCAGATATGTACCATACCCTTTTGTAGGTTGTTTATCTATTTTTTTTTATACCAAAAACAAGAAACTCGAACTCGCAACTTTTTAATTAAGTATGAGAAGATTATGCTATTTGAGCTATAACTCATTGGCTAATAATTATCTATTAGTAATATATTAAAACAGAGTTCAACATATATAATTTCTAGATGTACTATTATGTCAGGTCATCTTTTAAGTGACTAATTCACACAATTTGAACACAATCTTCTATCTTTGCATTATACCATAGAATTTTAAATGTATTTTTATCTTTTCTTAATAACCTATCTTTATATAATGTTATAGGATTCTTTTTGAAAAAACAATCATTTGTACTCAAGTACGTAATGCTGACCAAAGTACACATCAAACAAAAAAAATTGACGTTATATCCATAAAAAATAAGTTTCATATTGACAAAAATATCAAAATTCTAATTTTTTGTTACTTTTTAATAAAATTTTTAAGGTGGATTCTATGGTGTAGAAAGGAAATTATTTTTACATATGTAGAAGGATAGGTGTCAATGCATTAGTAGTTTATGTTGATGACTCTTGGATGGGAAAGAATTAATTAGAGTACACAATTGTTGATTCATTGGACCCACAAAAAAAAGAGAGTGTGTGACATTATATCTGTGTCATAGAGACAACTTATTAGGTTTTTTTATTTTAATAAATTAAATAAATATTTTATTTATTAAAATAAATAATTTAAAAAATTATTACCATGTAGACGAGATATATGTATTTATAAATATAAAAATATATTTTATAAAAATAATAAAAATATTAATAATTTAAATTAGACCAAACTCTTAAAAATAGAATATTTCAATTAATATGAAAGGTAGACGATCTTAACCGTACTACTTCCATCCACCGGCGTTTTTTATTAGAATTTACACTAAATCAATTCAAATAATAATAAGGCGGGATTCGAATTCCCTTAAGCAAACTAGTGAGCTAACTACTAGACCAAGTTCATTAATTAGTTAGTTAAAACCGCCTATTTCTTCTACTATTTTGAAACTGCTCATCTTTTCTATTATTTGAAACTGCTTATCTTTCTTATTATTTGAAATATTCTATTTTTAAGAGTTTGATTTAATTTAAATTATTAATATTTTTTATTATTTTCAAAAATTATATTTTTATTTTTACAAATACACATATCTCGTTTACAGTAAGGACATATATGAAAATTAAAAAATACACATATCTCGATACGGATAAAATTATCTCGTTTATAGTATAAACAAGATAAGAGATGCTGATGTATTTTTCTAATAATTTTTAAAATTATTTATTTCGGAAAATAAAACATTTATTTAATTTATTAAAATAAAAAATTCCCACATATTATTTGATTTATTGTTAATAAATATGTGTATCACTAATCAAATTAGAATTAAGTCCATTAGATGAAAAAAACTTTAAAAAAATATTTTTTAATATTAACCAAAATATTTTTCATAGAATTTAAAAAAGAAAAAGATCTGGAGACTAACTTACTTTTACTCTTAAAATTATTATTATTAAAAACGAAAGAATGTATAATTTAAGTAATAGGTAATTACTATTCATTTACCGTGGTTAACAAATTTAATTTGTTTTTATAATTATATGTCCTAAATATATTACTAATTATTTTTATATTTTTAATATTTTACATGTTTTAATTTATAAATTGAATTGATAATTTACTATAATTAAAGGTATCCCATTTTTTTAGAAGAAAATATTTAACTTTGAACAAAAGACTAAATTAGAATGATATAAAATGTTTTAGACAAAAATAAAATATTTTTTCAATTGTAATTGAATGAATCGAAAACATTAAGAACATTAAGGACATTAAGGACAAAAGTATATTTTACCCTATTATTAAATATTTGAAAATAAATAACAATTTACAATTGAAAAAATATTGTTTTGGTCTATAATATTTGAACTAAGTTCTAATTTTATCCTTAATGAACTTAATTCTAATTTGATTAGTGATACACATATTTATTAACAATAAATCAAATAATATGTGAGAATTTTTTATTTTAATAAATTAAATAAATGTTTTATTTTCTGAAATAAATAATTTTAAAAATTATTAGAAAAATACATCAGCATCTCTTATCTTGTTTATACTATAAACGAGATAATTTTATCCGTATCGAGATATGTGTATTTTTTAATTTTCATATATGTCCTTACTGTAAACGAGATATGTGTATTTGTAAAAATAAAAATATAATTTTTGAAAATAATAAAAAATATTAATAATTTAAATTAGAACAAACTATATTTCTTTTTATATTTCTATATTTATTTTTATACTTATTTTTATTCAAAAAGAATAATATATATTAAAAAAAATAAAAAACGAAATCCAATTTTATTAATAATTAGATATATGTGTAAGACATAATTTATTAATTTATCTATTTCATTTTCATTAAATAATAAAATGTTTTTTCTTATAATACCTCAGGTGCTAATGAAACTATTTTAGTGAAATTTAACTGTCTCAATTCCCGGGCGATTGCGCCAAAAATTCGAGTTCCTTTTGGATTTCCCTCTTGATCAATGACAACCGCGGCATTATCATCATATTGTATTATCATGCCATTGCTACGTTTAAGTTCTTTACAAGTACGTACAATTACAGCTCTAATCACTTCTGATCTTTCTAAAGACATATTTGGTACCGCTTCCTTGATTACAGCAACAACAATGTCACCAATAGAAGCATATCGTCGATTACCTGCTCCTATGATTCGAATACACATCAATTGGCGGGCTCCGCTGTTATCGGCTACATTCAAATGGGTTTGAGGTTAAATCATATCATTCTTATTTTATCTGGTTTTTCAGTCCAAGGCTTGAAGTAAAAAAAAATATTCTCTATTTTCTCTTTTTTTTTGTGGATCCAATGAATTAAGAATTGTGTACTCTAATTAATTCTTCCCCATCCAAGAGCCATCAACATAAACTACTAATGCATTGACACCTATCCTTCTACACATACACATGTAGAAACAATTTCCTTTCTACACCATAGAATCCACCAATTTTTAAATTATCATTTATCTTCAACCTCAACACATCTCCTTTCTTCTTTCTCAAATTTCAAACTTCACAGCCCTCACCACCACTAGTAATTCCCCTGAATATCATTGTCTCTCCTCCCCTCTCAGTCCTTCCCTAACACCAACTCTCTCATTACCTGAGTTAAGAACTTCCTCATTCTCAACATGCACACATTCTCGTGGTTCCACAATAGATCTTTCAATTCACCTACCACGCAAACTATAAAGGAAATTCACAATATTATTTTATTATATATTAATTCTAGCATAAACCACAACACACAGTCCAACACATTTCAACATGCGATGCGAGTTTGGATTGGAGGGATCTAAATGTATACCATGACTTTGGTCTTTGAGCAGAAAGATCCGATGAAGTTGGGAGTGTCCTCCTCCTTGAAGGCAACGCCGGATCCCAGAGTGTGGATGTAATCGTACTCGAAGATGCACCCGATGGCGTAGGTGATCAGAATGAAACCCTTCTCGCAGCACACGTCGGCCAGGATGAGGGTGTCGACCACGTTTGTGTGGATGGTCTCCACCTCGTGAGACTCGCACCAATCTACGTTAGGCTTGCCGGTCACGCCAGTAGCATTGAAGACGTGGTTGGGGTTCACGGCGGCAATGTAGAAAAGGTTCTCAAGGCGGCCAGAGCCGTACACGAAGGGGATGCTTTGCCAATCCAGTCGGTCTGCTCGTAGATCAAGAACTTGAGTTGCTTGTCACCGGTGCAGTCGTTAGCTAGTAAGCCCATTGTATCGGTGCTGGTGAAGGACTGAGGGAGAGAAGAGACAATGGTAATCAGGGGAGCCATTGGTAGTGGTAAGGGTTAGAAAAATTTGAGATTTGGAAAAGAAGAGATAAAGTGGAGTTAAGATTGAAATAAAAGATGGTCATTTGAAAATTTTATTAAAATGTCAATAAAAAATTAGTGTTCGAATATTTTTGACACATGAGATCGATCTATTTTTCAGGGGTATATTGTTAATTTTTTTTGTTTGATGGGTATTTTGTTTAGTGTTTACAAAGTTTATGGATGCAAATAATTATTTTGTCCTTCTTTTTTAATCTTAATTTTTATATTCTTTTACCCTTTATTTTTATGTAAGTTACACTATTACTTTTAATGTTAATGTTAATTATTTATAATAAGTATAAATTTAATTATAATTCAATTCCTTTTTTTCTCTTTTTATACTCATCACTCATTCTTATATTTACTGTATAAATATTTACTTCATATATTTTTTTTATCTCTTCTTATATTATTTCATATCTCTTTATCCTTCTTCCTCTCCCTCTCCATTCTTATTAATTTTTTGCACAATTAGAATTTAGTTGATAACCATAGTTTTTATTTTATTTTATTTTATTTTATCAAAGTTATATAATTTCATTATTGAAAATTGGTCTAATTTATACTACATGCAGAAATTATAATAAAGAGAATAGAAAGTTCTAATTTTAATAAAATGACTTAAGCATAAAGAAACTAAAGAGGTAAAGGAAAAATTTAAGAGTCTCATTTTCTCTCACGCACACTTCTTATGGCCATCTCCATCGTAGTTCTTGAAGGGATGATTTTACCTTCAAATACCCATATCTTTCTTGTTAACTAGATTTGCCATAAAAAGTTTGTTGCTATTGCTCTTTTTTCATTCGAATTTTCTTCCATTCTCAATTCTTCTTCCAACTGAATCCACCACTTTTATGGTTCTCGAACTTGATTTAAACATTTTCAAGCTTCAGTCACATTTGGACACTCATAGAAACAATGAAAAATGCTCTCTTGTGACCGATTACATTTTGGGCACCAGGATTCCATGGATTGTATTTGGTCGTTCAACTTTTCTTTTACAGGGAGTCCTCCATTTCTAGAGCAACTTTTTATTTTCGGTTGACAATTAATTTTCTATATGCTCTTCCATAAGTCCTTTCTTTTGCATTGTTCTGGCAGGTATTCAGTTGGTGGGTGGTAGAAGTTAAAGGCTATTCTGTATCCTGAAGTATCATGAAGCTGCCCTCTTTCTCCAACATCCAGGTAACTCTATCCTGTCTCGTGAATTGAAGTATTGATTATTGCTGTAGCTATTTTTGAATTGAAATTGGACTGAATTAAATTCTGGTTCTATATTCTGTTTGAATGTTGTAATTGTGAAACCCATTCTAGATTAGCAGTCATTGCAGGGGTAGTAATATGAGTAATTAAAATATAATCCTTCACCCATACCATAGTTTTTATTTGTATTTTTTAAATTTGCCAAACGAATGTATTAGGTGATTGTGTAATTGTATTAATTATTTTTTCTATTTCTTTATGTAATTGTATTCAAGAGTTATATAGTATTTTTGTCGCCTATATATCACTTCTTCTTTCTTTCAACAATTTATATTTTTTTAATATCATTTAATTGTAATAATATTATTGAAAATACATGTTGTCATTATTCATGAAAAATAAAATTAAAAAATTAAATAATTTTTAATTATCAAAACATTAATAATATTTACTATATAAGTCAAAATTCACTTTTCACATTTTCTTTATTTATTCTCTAACATAATTTCATACTTCTTTCTACTCTTCCTCTTCATTCTTGCTAATTTTTTATACAACTGAAATTTGATTGATGATCATAGTTTTTTTTTAATTTGCTAAATATATATATTAGGTGATTGTTTGATTGTATTCATTAATTTTTTATTTCTTAGTGTAATTGTATTCATAAGTTATATAGTATCTTTGTCGCTTATATATCATTTCTTCTTTTTTTCAACGATTTGTTTTCTTTCATATCATTTAATTGTAATAATATTGATAAAAATACATATTGTCATTATTTATGAAAATAAAATTAAAAAATTAAATATTAATTTTAATTATCAAAACATTAATAATATCCATACTTGTATTTTATCTAATATTTTTATCATTGTACCGTAGTATTTAAATATAACTTAAGAAATGATCAAAAAAACCAAAAATAACTATTTAAAAATAAAAATAAAAAGTAATTATATGAAATCAAGTGAATAAATTTTAATCGAATGTTTTTGTTACCTATAGTCTAATTTATGTATAATTTTTTTATAATTATTTATTTTTAATTAACTTTTATTTTAAATTGTCATTTATCATCGACCGTTATAAAATATAAATTAATTTTGATATGATACTAAACAAAATTTTAAACTTCTTAATAAATTAAATTTAATTCATATTATTATTTTATTGAATTACAAAATAACAGTTAAATATAATTATTATCTGTATTATAACGGTATTTTTCTTTATATTTTTTTGTTAAATAATAATATTATCAAATCATATATAAATTGCTAGATTAAATAAATGTATTGTACACTATTTTTTATAAATTAATTTCTAAGTTTAATATTAATTTATATATGATCTAATATATCTCTAAGCAATATAGATAATATTTTAAATTTATAATATATAATATAATTAATTTAGCTCTTTGTGCAGGTCTTAATTTAGTTAGACAATAATTTGGTCAAATCTAACAAATTATCTAACAATTTTTTACTATCAATTTAAAAAAAATAATTATAAATAAATTTTTACCCTTTCGTAAAATGTAAAAAGTGGACGAACTCATATCCATGTACATCATCCTATTAACCTATTTTGGTGAACTACACTAACTAAAAAATAATTAAAAAATTAATTTCTAAATAATATATGTCAATTAGTGTTCACAAAAAGAATCCATTATTTCGACTTCTCGAATTATATACAATACATTTTCTTTGGTGTCATTTTAGTCCTTTTTATTTTTTTGGTAAAATATCTGTCGTTTTAGTCATGTGTATAATCATTAAGAAACTAAAAATTTATTACAACATCATTTACTAAAATACTCTTGTATAATAAGTAATTTCTAATATGTATTATTGGTTAGCAATTATTCTTAACATTATATAAAAGGTCAAAACAGCAAATACCTAAAAAATGTTATATTAAAATTAAATAAAAATTTAATTTTAATATACTGATAGTATAAAAATATTTTATATAATCATTTAAATTATTTATTTGTGGTCAATAAAAAAATAATTATTTTTGTTTATATGCTAATATATAATTAAATACACGTATAAATCCATTACAGAGAGTATATTAAAATTAAATTCATAAGTAAAGTATCATTTTTGTCCCCAACATTTAGGAAGTTATCCCTAATGTTTTAGTCGTCCTATTTAAGTCCCGGAAAATGCTATGTGTCCTTTAAAATTCAGCCTTTATTCAGCCTTTAAATTTAAATAATATTATTTAAATAAATTTTAGTTAAAAGATATTCCTAATTTGTAGCTAAATATGTTGGTAATTAAAATTAATTTAAATTTTAAATACTAGAATTTCTCTAACTTCCTACCTACTTCACAAAATAGTTATTTTATTAGTTTTTTTTATTTATTTGCACGTCCCCCTCCTCCTCTCGTGTATGTTCTTTTTTTCTTCTTTCTCACCGTTCTTGACAAAAATTTTCATAGAAGAGTATTATTTCTCTACAGGTAAATTTATTATTTCATATTTAACATTTTATTATTATTATTATTATTATTATTATTATTAGATGAGTCGTACTATTTTGTTCTTATTTCGAGTGACTTATATACTAACTTAAAACTCATTCATCATTATTATCAAATGAAATTTTAATAAGATTATATCAACATTTGAATTAAACAATAAATGATCAGTGTATGCATCAATATTCTTTTCTTCTTCTTTACTTTCTTTTTTCTTTCTTTATTTCTTTTATTTTTTTAATCTTTATCTCTAGAATGATTAAAAATGACCACCAACATAAAAATTTACGGTTTGCAACAATTTTTTTTATTATTAGTTGAATTTTTTATTGCTTATTTGAATATTAGCGCTTTTAAAACTATTAAAATCTATGTTCGTAAAAATTAATTTTTTTTCAATTGTAACACATCTAAAATTATTAAATTATACAAAAAATATTTTTGAAACACATCCAAAATTATAAATCTAAATTTAAATTTAAGCATTAAAAATAAAATTAATTTTTTATATCTTATCCGAAAAAAACTCATTTAATATTTCTCTTTTTTTAATAGTTAGATTTTTTCGTTACTTATTTTAATATTAATGCTTCCCTAACGTTTTAAAACTGACTCAATGTTTTCCTGCCGTTGAGAATCCGTTAACATAATTGACGGCGGGACAAAATTGAGACGATTTTGAAACGTTAGAGACTTAAATATGACGAAAACATTGGGGACAAAAATGATACATAGAAATAAATTTTAATTTTATCCTTCAATAATATCAATTTTTTACTATACATAGTATTCAATTATTTTTTAATCACATTTAAGTAAATTACACTTAATCATATTACTTTCATTTTAAATAAATTAATTTTTTTATAATTTTACTCTTAAAATTTGTAGTTATCATAAAATGTTTGTAGAATAATTAGTATATAAACTTGCAGAAAAGAAAAAAATACTATATATTCAATAAAATATAAATTATATTTTTTGTCTCTAATGTATCAAAATTCTTTAAAATTGTAAAAAAATATATTTATTTAAAATGGAAGTAATGTGATTAAGTATAATTTATTTAGGTGTAATTAAAAAATAATGGAATACTATGTACAGTAAAAAATTAATATTATTGAAAGATAAAATTAAATTAAAATTTATTTTTAGGTATCATTTTTGTTCCTAACGTTTTCGTCCTATTTAAGTCCCTAGCGTTTCAAAATCGCATCAATTTTGTCCCGCCGTCAGTTCTGTTAACGGATCCCTAGCAGCATGACAACATTGAGTCAATTTTGAATCGTTAGGGACTTAAATAGAACGATTGAAACGTTAAGAACAATTTTGGGACTTACTCCAAACGTTGAAAGTATCCCTACAACTAAGGACACTTATAAATATACAAGTTCATTTAAGACTAAGTCAAGGAACTAACTACAACTTCAATAGAATTTAACAGCTTCTTGAATTTTTTGATTTTTCAAGTTTGTAACTTGCTGTGATATATACACTTTGTATACTATACGTATTTCGTACACAAATTTTTATTGCACCAAAATTTATGTGTTGTGCATTAAAATTTATGTGCTTTAGTTTTTTGAATATTTATAAGAAAAGAAAAAAACGAGGACAATGATGATGATAAAGAAAAATGAGAAGAAAAAAAAGAAAGAAGAAATTACACAACAACATCAAGAAGAAGTCAGCAGCGACGACGACAACGACGTTAAAAAAGACAATAGTGACAGTAACAATGACGATGACGATAATGGCGACAACGACAATGACATTAAAAAAGAAGAAGCAACGGCGTGAATAGTTTTTATTTTTAACAGCTTGACTACTCAAAAGACTTGAACACCTAATATTTTTATAAAAATAATATAATAAATTAATCATTTTGAAATTTAATTCAAATATTATATATTCAATAAACTATGCAGAGAAATTTAGATTATGTATTAAATGAGTATATAATTATATTTATCGTACAATAATAAACCACAAAGTAGTTTACGTCTAATTTCCAAAGAATGCCCAAGTAAATTGCTTTTCGGGCATATAATTCCATTACTTCAATTCAAAAGTAATTAATTCTCAATTTTTTTTTCAATTTACCAACACTTATTTTAGAAAAGTCGTTTTAATTTGTATTGTTAAAAAGTTGTATAAAAAAATTGAGTGGTTATATTTATCCATGAAAAAGAAATACATACGAAATCTAGAATATAAAAAAAGTTTGCGCTTTTTTATTTTATTATAAGATGATGAATGAAGAATATCCAAAAGGATAATACATATGCTACAACTAATTTACAAACTAGCCCCTATCCTCAAGAATAAAGCCACAAGGTAGCATATAGAAACTCGAATGAAACCAAGAAACAAAAACTAATTGGTCTATCCTATGAGGAATAAATATTATGTTTATGGATCCTTAAAATCCTGGAAGAACTGTGAGGTCTGCTATTCCTCTTGGAAGCTCAGAAATTTCTTTTAGCATAGCTAGCCTGTTTTTTCTGATCTTATCATCATCCTGCATTGCAATAAAAAGATTAGAGACTTTTATACCTTTCCACAATGAATATAGATATGTTTTTCATTCTCATTCCACATTAAATATTTATAGGAGTTTATACAACTCAAGTTACAAGAAATATAGAAGGAAACTTTTTAAGTTCAATTATACAATTGTGCTAACCAAAGTTTTGCAAGATTAATTTTGATAGTGTAGTGTAAAACTATTATTATCGATAGTGTATTAAAATTAAATTTAGTTTGTTGTTAATGGTTCGATCGAGTTTTCATGCTGTATATGAACAACAATAGAGGCATTGTTGAACAACAAATATATGAAAAACAAAAGCCAATCCTCTAATTGAGCAGTAAGATCCTATGACTGGAACCGCGGTCAAGGTGATAATCATACACCCATTGGTTCTCTGGGTGACTATTTCATTGGTCCTGGTTTGGATTTACTGTTGCAGCATTTGGCCGAGAATGATCCCAATAGGCACGGAACTCCACCTGCGCAGAAGGAGGCCATCGAAGCATTGCCTACCGTGACAATTGACGAGAATATGCAATGTTCTATTTGCCTTGATGATCTTGAAGTTGGTTCTGAAGCCAAACAGATGCCCTGTAAACATATGTTTCATAGTGGATGTATCCTTCCTTGGTTGGAGCTCCATAGTTCTTGTCCGGTTTGCAGGTATCAGTTGCCCGCTGATGAATCTAAGCGCGAACCGGATGCATCCTTGAGGACTAGCAGTAATCAAAGGGAGGATGAAAATACTGGACATGACAATGTTGATGGGGATATTGAAGGAAGAAATGCAAGTGGGAGTAGAAGATTCTCCTTTCCATGGCCTTTCAATGGTTTATTTTCTTCACCAAACCCTTCAGCAGCATCTTCTTCTAGCAACAATCCAAATGGAGATAATGTTACTCGATCAGAAGAGAACTGATTAGCATTCAATCTCTAATGTACATATCTCTTGATACTAATCAGGAAACTTAAATGTTGAGAGATTAAGAAATGATGTCTCCTGACCTGAGTATGCTTTTGCCATATTTTTGCCCCCTTTTTTGGCTCCCTAGTATTGTCGTTGTTGTTGTATTACCCTTGTGTTTTACCACCCAACTTGATATATTTTGTATAATTTCTTATAGGGGGTGTTATTTTTTCCCCACATATTAATGCAAGATAAATATACTTATACATATATTTAGTGTTAAGAGTAGAATCTTTGGTGTTCCCTTTCTTCATACTCAATACCCATTTGGTGTTTAAGGAAATAGAATTTTATTATTTGCATAATTTACAGTAGAGTAGTTTGAATTTGTTTTTACCAGTCAACATCACAGAGTATCTGAATCTGAATCTTAACTCAGAGCAACTAAGTTGGTGTGTGAATTAAAATAAAAAGAAATTAAATATGATTTTTACTAAATATGTGTGTTTGAACTTTGAAGAGTTACCTACTTTAGATATCCCTAGTTTAACGGCCAACGTGACAGGTCATTACTCCTATAGGATATTTTATTGGCGGTTGTTCTGCTGTAGAAGAATCAAAATCTTCTATTTTTGTAGAACATATGTGGTGACGTGTGGAAATAACAAGTGTGTTTTTTTTCAAATGGATTGGGCAGTTTTTAGTTTTAATTATTCTCCACGTACAAGTCATTTTTTTATATAAGTCTATACAAGTCATTTATATTCATGTGTGTACGTTTTTCCTATTCTTCTTCTTTTTCATTATTTTTCTCTTTCGTTATTGTGGTCACTAAACACCACCTTCTTTTCCTCTTCCTCCTTTTTCATTGGAATTTCTTCCCCTCCTTCCTTTTCCTCATTCTCCTCCATAATCAGTTATCTTGTTGAATATAATGAATAATTCAAGTTCAAATTGTCAATTGAACCAGTACGAAATTGATTATTATTTTGAATCCAATCAAGTGGCAGATGTGTAGTTTATCATTAGTAGTTTATGATTCTGTAGGTGAATAATGTTTTATCGTTGATGATTTGAATTGAATGTAATGTAAAAGTTCTGCATTAAAGAAATTATTTTTCTGTATTGCAGCAAATTTGGGTATAACACGAATATATTATTTGGGTGTAAAACGAAAATATTTGAGTGTATTATTTAAGAATTTTCGGTGTATGTGTACTAATAAGTTTTACATAATTCAAAACTCTTCTTCTCCTTTCTCGTTGTCTTCTGCTTCTTCTTCTTCTTCTTCTTTTTCATCATCATCATCATTTTTTTATTCATCTTTTTTTATCTTCTCAAGTTTCCTCTTGTCTTACTTTTTTAACAAGAATAAAAACAAAAAAAATCAAACAAAGAAGAAGAAGAAACACATAATGCTACAAAATTATTTGGAAGAAGATGACTTTACATTCATTCAACAAAAAGAAAGAAAGAAATAAGGAAAAAAGAAGAAGACAAAGATGCAGCATTAGAGGAAACATTTTTCTGTATTTGCAGTAAATTTGGATGTAACACGAAGATATTTAGGTGTAATACGAATATATTCGAGTGTATTATTTAAGAATTTTTGGTGTATATGTGTTGATAAGTTCTGCATAATTCAAAACTCTTCCTCTTTTCCCTCCTCATCTTTTGTTGCTGCTTCTTCTTTTCATCATCATCACTATCTTCTTCTTCTTTTTTCTTATTCATCTTTTTCTTTTTATTTGACCTTCTCAAGTTTCTTCTTGTTTTACTCTTTTAACAAGAATAAAAATAAAAAAATCAAACAAAGAAGAAGAAGAAACACATAATGCTGCAAAATTACTTGAAAAAGGATGAATTTACATTCATTTAACTAAGTGTTTGTTTGGGTTCCATTATTTTGATAAAAAAATCTTTTTTAAATGAAAAAGATCTTTTTTATTTTTTAGTGTGTTTGACAAATTTTTAGTAGTAAAAGTAAAAATAATAAAAAAATATCTTTTTTGAAAAACTACAATTTACATCTTTTTTTAAAAGATCTTTTTTTCTTAATAAAAAAGATGTTTTGTAATAATTGATAAACAAAAATATCCTTACTAAAATTTTAAAAAGGCATCTTTTATCTCCTTTTTCATTGATGAATGTACTACATTAATATTCAAATCATACAATATTTTGAGATAAAATCTTTAATGATTTGATAAAAAATATAATCATATATAGAAAGAGAAAGAGGGGAAAAAATATTGTAACAACAACAGTAATAAAAAAAAGACGACGAAGATGAAACACGCGAAGAAAAAGGATGAGAAACGCAAAGAAAAAGGAGGAGAAGAAGGAAGAGGAAGAGGAAGAGGAGGAGGAGGAACGCGGGATGCAAAGAGAAACAACGTGATTTTACGCGCACGTTATGTAAGTGACTTGTATAACTTATATGCCAAAAAGATTTATATGTGTAGTAGTACTCTTTTAGTTTTAGGCATTACATCACAAATTTATATACACTATACACTCATATATCCAATATTTTTAAGAGTTCTTATTCGCTACTTGACATTGTCAAAACTTAAAACCCGAATACACTCTATTAAAAAGTATGCTAATGTGTAATCTTAATTAGGTCTCATCTACGAAATAATAAGTGTTCAATGAAGCATATTTTATGCATCGTTATAGTAATTGCACATGAGATACAGCCCATTGTACACATTATTAAAATTTTTCATTGTCTCTCTAGCGAAGTTCCAATTTTGCTGGATAACTAACTAGGGGTGAAGCCAACTCCTGCCAACTAGTTGAAAAAAAGGTCTATTACAAAAAAAAATTTCTACTAACTTAATTTTTTAAATTTTAAAATTAGAAATAAAAGGAGGTTGACTTATAGTTAGCTTATATCTCCTAGACTTTGTTTTTTCAATTATTAATTTTACATAAAAATAACTACATATAAATTTTTATCTTTAATTACACGCATTAATTAAATCCATTTGTAGTGGCAACTGAAATGAAAAACCTGCAATAAGAATATGTCATATCTGTAGTCACTATAACTATAAGGAATTAAGGATGCAAAAAAAAAACCTCACTACACACTTGTTATTTTCACAAGAGGTTACATGAGATCTTTTTCATTTAGCGATTAGAGTGGTGGGAACCCCCTTTGGGTGTCTTGGCGACCATGTCATCCGCGTATACCTCCATGTTTCGTCTTATTTGTTGTTGGAAGACCTTGTCCATCAACTGTTGATATGTGACACCTGTATTCTTAAGGTCAAACGGCATTACTTTATAATAAAAGTTTTTGAATTCAGTGATAAAAGTTGTTTTGTCCTGATCGGTGGGATGCATTTGGATTTGGTTAAATCTAGAATATGCATTTATGAAGCTCAAGCTATTAAAATCGGATGCATTATCCACAAGTTTATCTATGCAAGGTAATAGATATGCATCTTTAGGACATGCTTTGTTGAGATTAGTAAAGTCGACGCACATGCACCATTTACCTAAGCTTTTCCTTACTATTACCACATTTGAGAGCCAAGTGGTGAATCTAATCTCCTTGATGAATCCTGCTGCCAATAACTTTTTTGTTTCTTCCATAGATGCTGCCCATTTTTTCGTACCCATATTGCATTTTTTCTGCGTTATAGGTCGAACTTCAGGGTCAATGCCTGGCATGTCTACTGGTATCCAAACGAAGAGGTCCAGATTATCTTGTAGTAAGGAAATTAGTCGCAACTGATCACCTGTAGAGAGAGCATTTTGAATGTATGTATAACATTTTGGATAATTAATTAGAGGTACCTTTTGTAGGTCATTCATTGGTAACGGTATCTCATAAAGGTCGGTACGGGGTCCAGTTCCAAAAGTGATGGTGCGTGATCTGTGTGGTATACAACCTGAACATGTTCTGTGTAAGTAGTTTTGTTTGGGCTTTGCTTGAGGCTTGCATTACATCATTGTCTAACCTTTTTATGATCGGCATATACTATAGCAATTATATCATCCTATACATGAAACTTAATATACAAATGCACAGTAGAGACTATAGCACCAAAAGAGTTCAGGGATGGTTTACCGAGAATTATTTTATATTACAATCAAATATTGAATATCTATTGTCTTTGATTCGAGTTGCTCACCCAGCATTGTTTTTAGCCACACATACCCAAGGATAAGTACTTTTTCTCTTGAAAACCCTATCAGGTCACTAGATGAGGGCTACATGGCTTTATCACTTACCTTCATTTTCTAAAAAGTAGAATAAAATAATACGTCAACACTGCTACCTGGGTCAAATAAAACTTTTCTTACCAATAGATCGCCTGCCTTTATTGAGATGACCACCAGATCATCTAAGTTTGATTTGGACGAATGAAGATTGGATTGTGTGAAAGTTATGGTAGCTATATCACAGCTTATCATGTTCGTTCTTTTTGTTCCTTCTACTGCTAACATTGCTCGGTAGGTTTGTTTTCTTGTCGAGCTTGTGTTGCCACCACCTGCAAAATCTCCAGATATACAATTTATGACACCTCAGAGTTGTGATGGTTGATGGTAAGTCGTCCATTTGCCTTTGTCTTTGGTTGCGTTTGATTGGTTGTTCATCTTGTGTGATGGTTAGAGCACTCCGTCTTCTTTTCGGATGCGGCCATCTACGTATTTGTCAAGAAGCCCTTGGCGAGCTAGCATTTCAAGTAAGTCTTTCGCAATCACACATTCGTCAGTGGCGTGTCCGAACTTCTGGTGGAAAGCACAATGTTTTGATTTGTCCACATACTTCTAATCTTGATATGTCCCCGCCTTGTTCGGAGGTTTGATGAGCTTAGTGTGGAGAATCTCCTATATGATGTCTTCCCTTTTGGTGTTGAATTGTGTGTACGTGTCAAACTTGGGGGTCAGCTTGAATAGTTTTCTACTGTCTCGGCCGTCTGGGTTTTATGATGTCTCTCATCTTCTCAGTGAAGTTGTTGTTGTTTTTCTACCTTCCAAGCTTTGCGAAATTTCTCTAATTCAATCTGACTTGCGATTTTTTCTCGAAATTTGGTTAGGATCTTTGGTTTTGCTACTGCTATGGTTTCTTGGAATTTTCCAGGACGTAGGCTGCTTTTTAGTGCATGTAAATGAACGTCTAGGTTGAGGTTAGGTATCTTCATGGCTGCTTTGGCAAACCTAATCATGTAGTCTTTCAGGCTTTCATGCTGACCTTGTTTGATGGAATTGAGGTACTCTTAGCCATGCACGTATATTTTAGAGGCAACAAAATGGTTTGTGAAGGCTTCGAAAAATTCCTCAAAACTCGGAATATAACCTGTAGACAAACTAAAAAACTAAAGTAAAGCAGCTCCATCTAAAAAAGTAGTTAAAGATCGACATAGTATAAGATCAGAAGCACCATTTAGAACATCATGGATTGATATTTAGTGATGTGAATATGTGGGTCACCGAACCCTTCATATCGATTCAATGTAGTGGGTAAGGTAAAGCCTTTTGGCATTTGCAATTTCATCATGTCTTCAGAGAAGGGGTTGGATATCGTCAACTTCGCTTTCAACGGTGTTGCTTCCTCGGGCCAACTAGTTTGAAGGGGCTGATATCCCGAGTTTAAGCAGTTGGCATTTTTGTGGTTTTCTCTGTTATTTTTCCCGTTTTGGTGCTAAGCCAGGAGTTTGGCCATTCTTTAGACCTCGACTTGAAGTTCCTCTTTCTTAGCTATCAGCTCAGTGGGTGACATCTGAGGTATGCCGTTATCAGTCATCTCAACTGTACCTGCAAATAGGAGAAGTAGAAGTAATAATGGTGGGCTTAGATAACTTTCGGTGCCAAATGTTCCGTTCGTGAAGATGCAACTGAGTTATAGCTCATCCTCCACTGTCGCTAACAGATTCCCTTGAGCTATACGTCAATCTGAAAGAACACAGCAAGCTAGAACACTTATAAAAGGTATTTTAATGTTCAAGTCAGTATATCAGAATACTAAAAAAGAAAAAATTAAAAGGTTATAGGGATAGTGGCCGAACTATATCGTCCATATCAATAGGTAGGTATTCCAATAGAGTGAACAACTCACAATTCTAAGTAGACAATATATCCACATACTCTTCGTATCATTTACCAAATTTTTTTCTTAATTGCAATTTCTAAGATTTGAACCCTAGACTTTAGAAGTGAAAAGGAGAAAATATGTCATCTGAACTAAGGCTCATTGACAGATTTTATCCTTCTATAGCAGGGCAATCGCCTTTAGCCTTTTTTTTCTTTGAACATTTAACAAAACAAATGACGTCCCGAAAGATGAAATCACTTCGGGTGCCTTCTCAACTTGAAAGCCCAAACCATAGGGGGAAAAAAAAAGAAGAAGAAAAATACCAAGCAAAGCGGTACATAGGACAGAAGTCACAAATCGGTCTTTTCAATGTGATTCGTTCTACAAAAAAGAAAAGAAAAAGAGAACTCAGTTGAAGTTGATGCATTGAAACTTAACCTGAACAGAATTTGAATCGGAGTAGAAATTAAGCTCAACTGAATCCCAATGGTGTTGAACAGCTTGATAGCGGTGTCAGTGGCACACGTGTCACCAATTCGGTCGTTTCGCTCTCTTCCTTTGGACCTTCCTCTGTTTCTCTCCTCCCCCTCTCGATTATTACTATTATTACGACGAAGACGAAGATGATTAATTTCTAATTCTTCTTCCGAGATTGCAATACGCTACTTGTAAGTTAAGCAGGTTCATTTTGCTGTTATTTATTGCTGGAAATTAAAACAATTTTGACTAAAATCTTTGACCTAGGGCACTATTTTGACCTACCGAAACCTAGAACGAGCATTCAATTCTTATATTCTGTTCTGGTTTTCGATTAATGCTATTTTTGATATATTATTTCTCGGGCTTACGCTGTTTGATGATTGTTTCAATTTAGGCATGATCGTTGTGAAGCGACGTAGCGGCTTACTCTTGTTTGTAGGAGATTGTGGATCACTCTTATGGTTTCATATTCAATCTTCTTTCGCAGGAACTACTCATCTGGTACCAACATTTTCCTTCGTTCTTTTCTTCTCTCTCTCTCTCTCTAACGAAGTGTTACCACGTATATAAAAGTAGTTTTTAATTGGATGTCTGTGTAGAAGGGATTTTAATATTACATAGAAATTAGTAATTACACTCAATTTTTATATGCAAGTCCCTCAAATACAAGAGATCCGCAACCCTCCCAAATGAGAATTATATTCTAAATGTGTATTGTATATGTATTTATGTATGTATTGTATGAAGTATTTTAGCAGCATCTCCTAAAATTTTCTTATTCTCCCCCAAATTCATTCCCCTCTGCTTGTTGATGCATGGAAAAGTTTTTATTAATTGTTCTTGTCATGCTAGATCAATACGAGAGATCACAACATCATGATTTATTGATTTCTATCTGGGTTGCATATAAGAGGCATGCGTTTGTTGGAATTATCTTTATTTTCTTAAGAATTCTCTATTCGGGAAAACAAATCTGAAGATTAGCTTTCCCAACAATGAGTATAACTATAACAGGTGTCTGGATTTCTAATAGCATTCTTGGGAATATAGTGTATTTTTTCACAATTACCCATATGCCAAAACAATGGGAGCTGATGGTGGTCTGGTGGGACTGTGGGAGGCAGTCAGGCAGGCAAAGATTTATAGTACAAGGGTAATTCAGTCATTTACATAGAAAAAAAGGATTATCTTTCTCCTGGCAATCCAACTTTCCTTTGGGTCACGGTGAAAATACAAATACACAAATTTCATTTTTAGAAATGCATCTTATCTGGGAATGTATGTTTAGACTACTTACCAGATAAAGCAACCTTACATTCCTAAGGTAAAATTTATGAGAATGTGAGGACATTTCACTACAAGATACTTCCTCCGATAACTGCATATCACAAACTAAATTAACTATATTGCCAAGCTTCTTGCTGATCTATATACCAAAACGTAGGAATTTGCATGACAAAAATTTAATGTTTTAGAACTATGGCAACAGTATATATGCATAGTGTATAATTTAAACAACATGTATTTTGAATGGCATGATGGGTTGCAGAAACTCACTTGAGTCCTGAAAGCCAGAATTCAAATTTTATTATATGCCTCCTAGTTACTGCAAACTTTCATTTTAAAGTAGCATGAAGTTTGTAAGTTTCTTACACATTCAACCAGATTGCATCAAATTTTTTCCAATGATTTGTTTTGTCTTGTATGGACTTGTTGCAAGGAAAACTTATGAGAACCACATTGACTTAAGAAGAATATAACATTTAATGAATGATGATAATCTATACATAGATAGGTGACGCATCTATTGAATAGTTGGCAAATATGAAATTATTTTCTGTTCTAGTGTTTTCGGTTGCGATAGGGAAATTTAATCATTTTCCCTTCAAAGAAGAACTTTTCTTATCTATGTGCAAATTATTAATTGTAGCACTTTTTCAAGAAAAAAGTTCTCCTCTTTTGGAAAAATGATGAGCTTGTCTATTGCAAACGATAGCAATTGGTGAAGAAACGATTTCATGTTTTGTGAACTATTAGAATCTATATATAGACTGGCGATACATGCATCTTACAAATGTAAAATTAGTTTTCTTTTAAAACTCTTCTATTGTAATAGTCAAGGTTAATAATTTTTCTATAGAGAACTTTCTAACTAAAATATCTGTCCAAATTTGAAATGGAGCATTTCTAGGGTAAAGTTCTCATTTGAGAAAATGATTAACTTGACTATGATAAACAATGACAATTGGCTAATAAAGAACACAAATGTTTTTGAATATGAGAATATGTATATAGATAAATGACAGATAAATTGAATATTTGGTAGATATGAAAATATTTTTCATTCAATTAAGTTCATTGCAATAGTGAATCTTGGTAAATTTTTGTTTTTTTTTTTTGTGAATAAATGTTTTCACAATGTCTATGGCCAAATTGTTAGTTGTAGAACTTCTTCTGGAAAAATGATTAACTTGGTTACCGCAATTGATGGCAATTGGCAAACAAACAATTTCGATTTCATGAACAATGAGAATTTATATATAGAGGAGGTGATGCATGTATTGAATCATTTACAAATGTGAAATTATTTTTCTTTCAACTGTGTTATATTGCAATAGTCAAGGTTAATCTTTTTCAGTAGAGAGAAAACCGTTTAGCAAAAAAATATTGTTGTAACCTCTGTCCAAATTCTTTACGATAGCATCTCTTTAGGAAAAAGTTCTCCAATTTTGTGAAAAGATTGGCTTGGATGTTGCATAGGATGACAATTGGCTATTAGAGAACCTCCCATTTTGTTAATTGTGAGATCTATATATGGATAAGTGACAGAGACATTGAATAGTTAGTAAATATAAAACTATTCTTCATTCAACTACCTTCGATAGCAATAGTGAAACTTAACTATTTTTGCTTATGAAAAGAAATTTTTGTTATAGAAATACTTTCGTAATATCTATGTCATGATTTGGCCATTGCAAATGACGGTAGCTGATAAAGAATATCACATTTGCTAAATTATGAGAATCTATATGTAGATATGTGATGAACATATTTAATAGTTGAAAAACATGAAATTATTTTTCGTTCAAGTGTCTTTGATTGAGATAGTAAAGTTTAATCATTTTTCTGTTAGAGAAAATTTTTTTCTTGAACAAATGCTTTTCTAAGAATAATGCCATGTTTTTAATTGCAACACTTGTTTAAGTAAATATTTTTCTCTTTTACAAAAGTGATTAGTTTCGCTATCGCAAATGAAGACAATTGACAAAAAAATATCACATTTTGTGAAATATGAGAATCTATATATAGATAAGTAACTTATGTATCTAATATTTATCAAATATGAAATTATTTTTGTTCAAGCGTCTCTGATTGCGATAGTAAAATATAATCATTTACGCTTTAGAGGAAAATTTTTGTTGAAGAAATGTAGTATTAATGTCGCCGTTTTTAATTGCAACATTTCTTCAAGAAAAAAGTTTTACACTTTCGGAGAAGTGATTAGATTGGCTATTGCAAACGAAGGCAATTCTAAAGATCATATTCGGTGAACTATGAGAATTTATATATAGATAGGTGACCTATATATTCAATCGATGAAAATATGAAATTATTTTTCGTTCAGATGTCTTTGAGAAAGATATTAGAGGTTACTCATTTTTCCTTTAAAGAAAAAATTTTTCTTGACCAAATGTTTTTCTAATAATAATGTCTACGTTTTTAATTACAACAGTTCAAGAAATTTTTTTTTTCTCTTTTAGCAAAGTGATTAGCTTAACTAACACAAACGAAAATAACTTATAAAGAATATCACATTCTGTGAGATATGAGAATCTATATATAGATAGGTGACTTATATATTTTATTATTCGTTAAATATGAAGTTATTTTCCTTCAAAGTGTCTTTGACTTAGACAAAATCTTTTTGTTGAAGAAATGATTTTGTAGTATTACTAATCACGTTGCGCCACTTCTCCAAGGAAAAAATTCCATCTTTCGATAAAAAGTTTGGAAATTGCAAACAAAGTCAATTACAAAGAATATGAACTATGAGAATCTATATATAAATAGATGTCCTATATATTCAACAATTGGTATATTATTTTTCGTTCAAGTGTCTTCGATTGCGATAGTAAAACTTAATCACTTTACTTTAGGGGAAAACTCTTTCATGAAAAAATGATTTTTTAATATTAACGTCTACATTTTTAATTGCAATACTTCTTTAAGAAAAAGTTTTCTCTTTTGGAAAAGTGATTAGCTTGGCTATCGCAAACAAAGGCAATTGACAAAAAATATCACATTTGGTGAACTATGAGAATCTATATACAAATAGGTGACCTATATACTCAATAGTTGACAAATATTAAATTATTTTTTGTTCAAGTGTCTTTGATTGTGATAATAAGCTTAATCAGTTTTCTTTAGAGGAATTTTTTTTTTTGAAAAAATGCTTTCGTAATTAACATCCACGTTTTTAATTGCAATGTTTTTTCAAGAAAAAGTTTTTTCCTTTTGGAAAACTAATTAGCTTGACTATCGCAAACAAAGCCAATTAACAAAATATATCAAATTTGGGAATGAGAATTTTTATACAAATAGGTGACCTATATATTAAATAGTTGGCAAATATGAAAATATTTTTCGTTCAATTGTCTTCGAATGCGATAGTAAAGCTTAATCAATTTTATTTTGAGGAAAATTTTTTCCTCAAAAAATGCTTTCGTTGTATTAATGTCCCATGTTTTTATTTGCAAAACTTCCTCAAGGAAAAATTTTCCTCTTTTGAAAAAGAGATTAGCTTGGCTATCCCAAACAAAGACAATTAACAAAGTGTATTACATTTGGTGAACTATGATAATTTATATACCAATAGCGTGTCTTATATATTCAATAATTGGCAAATATAAAATTATTTTTCGACAAAGTATCTTGGATTGTGATAGTAAAGCTTAACCACTTTCCCTTGAGGAAATACTTTCGTCATATTAATGTCCACGTTTTCAATTGCAACACTTCTCAAAGGAAAAAAAAAATTCCTCTTTTGAAAAAGTGATTAGCTTGGCTATCGCAAACAGAGGCAATTCACAAAAAATATCACATTTGGTGAACTATGAGAATCTATATACAAATAGGTGACACATATATATCCAACAGTTGGCAAATATGAAATTATTTTTCATACAAGTGTTGTAACATCCTACCACACAAAGTCTTATGCTATAATCGTAAATTAGAGATGGTGAGATGCTACGACGTCTAAAAGCAAAAAACATACATATATAGTAAAGATAATTTATCTAGGAGCCTTGCAAGAAAAGATAGGTAAAAATGAGAATTGCGTTGCGCTCGAAAAATGATCAAGGTAAAAACGTAAATTACAAGAAACAAAGGAGATATATATACATATATGCTGAGTTTGAAAAACTAACAATATTTTAACATGATGATTAAACATTACTAATGGGTTAAAAGCCAATTGTATGTGTAATTTATTTTGTTTAGTGTGCAGGAAATAATTTAATCATACTAGGCCCAAAAGACATGAATACAAGCCCAAGAATGATTTAGGTAAACAAAGTATTAATACCATCACTTTTGATCCAAAGATTAAGTGGTTGAAATACAAAGAAAGAAGGGAAGAAAGCAAATTGGTCCAAGAACATAAATAAGCCTAAATGGTGGTCCATATTCAAACCCATTAACTTGGTGTTAACTAGAGAAATTGAATCCCATTTCATTTGAAAAACTCGATGCTACCAAAACCAAACTCTCTCTTCTTTCTCTTTCAACTCCACAGGATTTCTAAAGCAAAACAAGAAAAAGGAAAAGCTCTGTGTTAGGGCAAAATTAAGAAATCAAAAGTGGATTACCAATCGAATCAAAGAATAAGGAAGTCGAAGAGGCTAGGGTCAAAAGCAAGCATCACTTCTGAAACATTACCAGAGATGTATTTCTAGATTTGTATTTTATTGAAACTCGATGAAAAAATTCTTTCTTTGCAAGCATAAAAATAAAAAGCTGAAAATACTAAAGATCATGGAGCTCTGCTGTAAATCAACGCTCAATAATCTGACTTACAAGCAAAGCAAGAATACACGATTCATATTCAACAAGCAAGATGAGAAATGTTGAAAGAAAAGATAATAGGTATAGTTGTATGTTTGATTCGGTCACTGATTCTACCATATCTCTCTTCTGTCATGCAGCTGTAATTTTGATTTTTGGGAAAAAATATCAAACAAGTGCTAAAGCAAGTTTCAAGTCTTGGAAGCTTCACTCCTCTATTAAAGGGGAAAACGACCAAGGATTGGAGTAAGGAGTGAGAGCACAACGTTTGAATTCTCGTAGCTCACTGAGCTGTTCATTCTTCTTGTTCATGGTTCTCATTAAATATCTCATTTTCTCAATCTAGTATTTCTTTGTTTTCAATGGTAAAAGGCATAACAGTGAGATTTTTAAGAAAAAGTTATTGAGTGGAAAAAGGCAAGAGAGTTAGACTTGGAAAAAAAGCCATGTGTTTATTTCAGAAAATTTTTGTAAGTTTTTGTTTAGTTGTCATGATCCTAAGAGAATTTCTTTACAAGTTGGGTTAGCACTTTGCTATTGAAAGCTATGGTGAGTTTCTAGTCAAGTATGGTTTGAGTTAGAAACTGGACTTGTCCTAGCTAGGATTGATTAGAATCTTAGGGAGAATTAGTGAATGTAATTCTGTTGAAAGATAGTGAAATTTTATCATTGTTGTGATAGAGATTGGATGTAGGCTATATTACACTGAGTAGCCGAATCAGGATATATGACCATGTTACTTCTTCTTCTTTTCTCTATTTCTGGTTCTGTACTTTAGCTCCTACCACGTCAAGAGACAAAACCAAAGTGTCTCTTGTTTGTTACTTGAAATATCTTAGCAGAATTCTAGTTTGAAAGCAAAAGTCAAAAGAGGCCAAGATTCAACCCCCTTCTCTTAGCCACCAATATATCCATCATATAAATATATATAGAGGATGCCAAAAGGAAATAGATATCAAGCAATGTTTTGAAAGTTGGACCAGACTAACCGATTTGACCAGATTAATTGGGAACCGATCATGTGGTCGGTCCGGTTGACTCTAGAGCTGCAAAAACTAGTTTAAAAATTAACAGAATCGACAGTTAACAGGTGAACCGGCAGAATCGGACAAATTTTCTAAAGGTTCGGTTTTGTCATACCCCTCAGAAATGGCGTCGTTTTGACGTCAGAAAAAAGAAAGAGAAACGGCGTCGTTTTGAAATTTTTATTCTTTCCTCTCTTCAAAAACGTTGAAATGTGAAACCCAAATTTAGGGCTGGCAATGGGTAGAGTAGTGTAGGGTTTGGACTCTACCCTAACCCTACCCGCGAGTTGAAAACTTTTTTAAAATTCTACCCTACCCTACCCACGGGTTTAAAATTTCTCAACCCTAACCCTACCCGCACCCTAAAGTTCTAAATCCTACCATACCCGACCATACTCGCAGAAAAATAAAAAATTCAAGCAAATATAAAATTCAACCATTTCAAATTTCATACATATTAATAAAATAAAAAATAAAAAATTAAATTCAAACTAAAATTAAAAATAATAAAATCTTAAAGAAATCTAACATAAAATTACAAATAATATGATCATCAACTAGTTTAGCAGTTATTTCAATTTTTTATAAGAAAAAGATTGTGAGTTCAACACTCACTTTCTTCACTATATACATTTTTACATATATATTATATAATATATTAGGGGTGCGGGTAGGGTATACTCCGAAACCGTACCCTTCCCGAACAGGTCGGTCCAAATTGGATACCCGCGAGTAGGGTATAGATTTCCAGCCCTACCCAAATCCCCTTTCTCTTTCTTTCATCTCTCACTCAAAAAACTCAAATCTGTCCCCTAATCCCCTCACTCCCTCTCCTCTTGGAAGTTCCAACAGCCACCCGCCCATCACCCACTAGCCACCATCCGAAACCCATCACTTACCCTTCTCCTTGCGGTGTTGCCATCGTCGTTGGTGGAAAACTCTGCTCGACCATCTTCTCGACGTTCTTCCTCTGCTGGCTGTCGCACGAAGGGTTGCGTCGAGCTCCTGGCATTGTCGTTGCGAAGGATTGCTGGGTCCGTCGGACGTTGTCTGTCCGAGCTCACTTCCTTGTTCGACCTCTCTCTTTGGCTCTCTCTATTTGAGCTCACTTTCCTTCTCTGACGCTATCACTTTCGATTCCATCGTCACCTTCACTTCTTTTTTTCCTGGCTTCCGGCACTTCAATTTATTTTTACTTGTTTTGATTTTTTTAATAATACTAATTATGTGATTCTGAGTTGTTGGGTTTACTATTTTAAGTTGTTGAGCTAGTATAATACTGATTCTTTGATTCTGAGTTGTTGGGATTAATATTCTAAATTGTTGTCTGAGTTAATTTGGTTAATAGTTAATTTTGTTAGTTTGTAATTTTCTAATTTGAAAGATGCAGTCACAAAATGATTTTCTGAGTTAAATTCGTTTTATACAATAAAAATATATGTTGTTAATGTTGGTTTTTTAATAGATTATTATGTGTTTGTTATTTTTTTTGTTTTGATTTTACTTGGAGATAAATTTTGATGTTTGAAGTTGTTATGAATTATTTATTATGTGAAATTGTAAAAATTTAAATTTTATTAGTCTAAAATTGTTAAATTTAAATATTTAAAATTATATATTAAATTTTTAATATTTTTTAATATTTAATTAAATCAATTAATTTAAATCTCGGTTGAACTATTGAACTAGTAAATTAGTGAATCAATTATTTTTTGAGAAAGTATAAATAGTCAATGAAATATCTGTATAATATGTACAATAATATACTAATGATTATTTTAGATAATATGAGTGTATTATGTTTAAAAAATTAATAATATTTTATCTTAAATATTTATTTTTTAACTCATATTAGACCAAATAAATAACCCATACGAGCCGTTGTGGTGAGAGAGAGTGCGTATTCATTTCAAAGAAGAAGAAGAAGAAGGAGAAGAAGGAATGGGAATATTCGAACCTTTTAGAGCCATTGGATGCATAACAAGCGGTGTCCCTGTTTCAGTTCAGAGACTCGGGACCGAAACTTTCGTCACTGTCAGCGTTGGAAAGGCCTTTCAGATTTTCAACGTAATTTCGTTTTCTTATATTCTTTTGTTTCATTGAATTGTTTGAATATCAGTCTAATTTTCTTTTAATTTCTAATTTTCTCTCTGCAGTGTGCGAAGCTCAATTTGGTTCTAGTTGGTAATAAC